>NW_015165904.1:0-28718 GCF_001447785.1 Gekko japonicus
GAGGCTCTCCCACCCCCAATCAAGCCCCCGCCACCCACCTGCTGTGGCGCGGGCCGGGGAATCTGGCTGTGGGGCTCTCCGGGCCCGCACCCGTCCCCAGCGCTCCTGCATGGGCCCAGGGGATCAGCTGTGGGGAATCTCTGGTCCTGCCCCCGGCCCCAGCACACATGTGCGAGCCCAGGGGACCCGGCTGCGGGGAACTCTGGGCCTGCCCCTGGGCCCAGCGCTCCTGTGTGGGCCCGGGGGACCAGGCTGCGGGGATCTCCGGGCTTCCCCCAGCCCCAGCACTCCTGCACGCTCCGGTGCGCTCCATCCCCAAAAGACACCTGAAAATGTTGTTCATATTTAAAGTGCTTAAGAAGTAATCATATAATAGATTAAGGTTAAGATCTTTGTGGTATGCATGAACTCAACCTTGCTGTTTGAAAATCAGGCCAGCATGAAGGGCCAAGAGCACCTACTGTCAGCAGCAGTTTGCTAACTCTCTTCTTTCTTAGACTCAATTGACCTTGCAACAATAATCCATGCTTTTGTAACCTCACAGCTGGAATATTGTAACTTGTTGTAACTTGAAGACAACAGAGACATTGTAACTAGTCAGATGGTGGCAATGTGACTATTGCCAGAGGCTAGCAGATATTGACTTGAATTTTAAAGCCCTTCATGGCTTAGGATTCACATAGGGTGCATTCAGACGGGCAGCTAATCCTGCCATTATGTCGGCTCAAATTTGATCCCGATCTTTTTAATCCATCCTCGCACAACCAGACATCCCCTGGGGGAATCACATTACCGTGTGCTGCTTCTGCTGTGGATTGTTTAGATGGCATCCACTGAAGATGGCACATGCAGTGGGTTTTTTTTTCTTTCAAAAACACCTTTTTGCACATGCGCATAGGCGTGATCGCACGTCCCTGTAGATCTGCGCATGTGCAGAATCAAAGATCAAAGCACCACATGAGGTATGCATAGCCGTAATTCCAACCAAGAGGACAGCCCAAGCATGACCAAATTGTTCTTTTGTTTTCTGTTCTGACCCACACTTGCAGTGCTGGACTAAATGAGTCCCAGCCATCCCCCTTGCCATTGAGATTATACTCACTGGAGGGACTATTTTGCATGTTGAAAGACCCATCATCCCTGCAGCTCCCATCCCATTAACCGATCGTCCTTAAACTCATGGGTCATTCAAAACATTGAAGTGTTTTTGTGACGCTGGATTGGGGTTCCGCAGCCTCCTTTTTAAATGCGTTTAAGCACGTATTAAGTAGGTTTTTTTTTAAAATCTCACCCACTCGGGATGGTCTGACATCAGACCACCCCGATGGGAGGATTGAGCGCTGGTAGAACAATCAGACAGGTGAAAGTTCATGGTTGTCCCATTGGGACACGAAAACTCTAGATTTAAAGTGCTATCTTTTAAGTACGGCTCCGAAGCATGGCAAAACGGGATGCCCACAGAACAGGGACGTTTCCCAGACGTTTGTGTTTGGACATTACCTTTAAATCTGCCAGGCACTTGTGCCTCGTGCAGATCTAAAGAGCCGTCTGAATGGACACATAGTTGAAGGATCATCTTTCTGTATATGTCCCTTTGCTCCTGTTATGGTTCTCTAGCACATTATGCTTGGTTTCACTTAAGGTTGCTCACCTGGAATCCACCAGAGCCCATTCCTTTTCAAAAGAGGTTCTCACTTTGGGGAAAAGGCTCCTTGAAAAAATAAAGGGAAATTTGCCATCATTAGACGGTTTTGGGAACTGGTGTAAGTGTGTTATAGAGCTTTTAATGGGGCTTGAGCTATGGAATTTCTAGAGAGGGGTTATGGGATTTATATTGTAAACTGCCTTGTGCCACAAGGGGAAAGGTGGGGAATACATACTGTAATAGTCCTACTTCTCCAGTAAGGATATTGTAGTAGATAAAACTAATGGATGCAAAAGCAGTTTTTATGAATGGCTCAACATGAAAAATTGCCGAGTGACCTTCAGCCTGTCACTCTTTCTTAGCCTGATCTACTTCACAGTGTTGTTGTGAAGATAAAATGGGGGGGGGGAGAACTACATAGACCATCCAGAGTTCCTTAGAACAAATGTATGAGATAGATAACACAGAAACAACAAAAAAGCTCCCAAAATGTACATGCTAGTTGTGTTTCCACCATCTGTTTATGCAGTACCTCATCCATTATCAGCTGAGGATCATGTCTGTGTCGGAAGTTAAATGTGGTGCATTTAAAAGACACAGTCCTTTCCAAAGAAATAGAGATTAAATCACAGTATTATCATTGTATGACTCACTTATTCAGACTTGGGAACAGAAGAATATTTATATTCTACTTCCATATGATAAAAGTAAAAAGAAGTAACCTCTTATTAACTACATTTCCCCTGAGATTACAATTTAATAACTGGTGTTTCCAAGCAATTATAAACAAAGAATTTAGATAGTCATATATTTTCCAAAATAATCCATGTAATTATGAATATCATTGATTGATATGCTTGTTGTCACTGTTTGCAGGTAGGCATACTACATCTGGAACTTGACTGTGTGTAGCTGTGAATGACCAGTGCCTGCCCCTGGAGCAGGCACTGGTGTTTGCCTGCCCCCCCCTCTTGAATGAAGCATGTGGGTGAGGCAAACCAATCCTGGTGCAGCGTGGGAGTGCTGGTCTGGCGGCAACTGCCCTCCATGCACAGATTGGCCCAGCAGGAGCTCGAGAGAGGATGAAGCTTCATGGCTGGGGAGGAGCGTGTGGCCACGAGGAGAGAACTCATTGGCAGGTCTATGGCAGGCCAGATTTGGAGGACTCTGGCCTGGGTAAGGGATGCAGGAAGGCACCGGGTGAGTTGAGGATTGTTGGGCCCTCTGCCGCCCTGAGCCATGACCTTTTGGCTGCTTCTCCCCCACCCACGCACACTCTCCAGCAAGGAGAGGACTTACCCGGGCGAATTCCTTCCCATTGGTCAGCCAGGTGAAGCAGCATCAGGCAGCTGGTAGGATCCCCTGCCCACTGCTCTTCTTTGCGCATGGGCTAGGGGCGTTTGGAGGCAAGGCCCTTAATTTTGCCTTGGCTTCCTTTGGGTGCCAGCAGTGGGGCCAGTGCAGACCAGCTACCACTGGAACTGAGGGCCGGGGTCTGATTCAGTATAAGGTGGTTGCATGTGTTTACTCTCACCAGAGCTAGGGGGCTGATTCAGTATAAGGCAGCTGCATGTGTTGTATCCCGCCAGGGCCAGAGGTGTGATTTAGCATAAGGCAGCTGCATGGGATCCAGACTTCTGTGTCGCGTCCTTTCTAGAGCAGAGTAGGAGTTACCAGGTTGGTCTTTTGCTGAGCTGATCTACAAAGCAGCCTGGGTGACCAGTGGGTCAGGGCTGGCAGGAGGGGGTTAAGCCAAGGTGGTGCGAAGAGCACAGATTAAGGGGAAGTGGAATTGGCAAGCACCCTGAGATATAAGCGATGGGGGAGGTCCTCATATTGGGTGCCTATGGGCTTGGCAGTCAGAGCGACTCAGTTGGGGGCTTCTTTGGGGTGAGGGGAGCATATAACAAGCCTTAAGGCTTTGCAGCCATGTGCTGTAATGTGCCCTTCCTTCTCATCTACGCACTGATGTGTGAGCTGTGATGAGTAAGGTCCAGAAGTATGCTGGACGTGGCTCTGAGCTGGAGTGAGTTTGCCCTGTTAGGAGGCTTGCGTGGCAAGTCTAATGCAACCGATGCTTTAATGTGTTGGTGCAGATCAGCTTATGTTTTTTTTTTAATTATTATTTATTTGATGAACTATATTATTGTACAACCAAAAAAGGTACATAACATCCAAGAAAGGTACATAAATTGTATATATCATCATCTAATATTTAAACTAAATTATATCAGTTCAACTTATATGTCCCTACATTATATTTGTATCTCTGTACATAAACAGTGATCTTCCTTTTTCATTCTTTCAAAATTATCATTAATTGTGCATTGAAACATAATAGTTATTAGCTTCCTAAGTTCCAGCATCTTCTATCTTCTTGTTTTGATCTTGATAATACAGTTGATTAACTGATAAAGTATACGTTGGAGCCCAGAAAACCATTGGGTCTATGGAAGCATACAGTGTAAGCTAGGGGAGAATTCCTCCCCTACCCCATGACCTACAATATGAGAGCACATACCTGACTGCTCCTCAGGCCTCCCAGCACCCCAAACTTATATCAAGCTAATACATATATAGCTTGCTACTATGACATTACATCAAGCTCTATTTCACCGTCCTCTGTTTCTTCAGAGACATGAAACTTGCAACTTTTAACTGGAGTCAACGGTGAATGAGTCTTCCTTTTTGCAGCTTGAATTCCAGCTTGCTCTAATTGAGGCAAACCTAATGCAGATAACAAAGCTGATACAGAAAGAGTCATATGCAATATATTGAGTTTGCTGATATTCCACAAACATTTTGCCTGACCGCAACCAAGAATAGTTTATACCTGCTGCCTGGAGCTTAGAAATAATAGGTTTTAAAGTCTCTTCGAATCTTAAGCATTTCTGGGAGAAGGTCTGGAAATACAAGTATTTTGCTTCCTTGAAAATCCAAGCCGCTCTGCTGACGTGCTTCCAGCAAGATTTTCCTTAGTCCAATAGTCTGCCAGATCCACCACAATATCTCTGCCTGAAAGGGCAGCCTGGGAAGAGTTTGTTGTTTTACCTACTCTGTAGGCTCGTAATATCAGTGGTGTCAGCCAGGCAGGACGCCATGAAAATAGAAAGGCCAGTTGTTTCTTCAGCATTTAATGAGAAACCACGAAATTTCAAATTTTTGTCTCTTATGCGAGACTCCAGCATCATGATTTTTCCTCTAGACCAACTGTCTTGAGAGGTGATTCCAAGCTTTTTTTCCAGGGAGGCAACTTTCTTTAATGCTGCTTCTGCTTTTTGAGCTTTTTTCTTATATTGAGACTCCAATTCCTCCATGCGTTGGGCTAGAAATGATATCATATCCATCATATCTTGCCTTAGCTCTTGACGTTGTCTCACCAATGCTTCTAATAAGAAGTTTGGTGTGAGGAAAGAGTCAGCAGTATTTGTATCGCCATTGCCTGAAGACGCTGAAGAGGTGCTGGCAAGTTCAGCGGACATTCTTTTGCTTCTTTTTGCCCTTAGAAGCTTTAGGCGGCATACTTTCAGTCAGGTTTGTTTGAAAAGAGTCAATTAGAGTTGATTTAAGAGCGAGAGGTCTGGGAGCAGCTGGTAATGGCTTCTGGTCAGCACACAATCAAAGCCACCACCCCCCATTGGATCTCCTTCCAGATGAGCTTAAGTATAAATAAAACTCCCAGTTTAACCCATAATTTGTGTTGTGTTTCATTCAAGGGGTGGGTGGGCAATCAAAGTGTTGTTAGGCTTCATTGAACTGACATCTTGAGAGTAGTGTGCACAGGGGGTGTGATCATAACCTATTATGTGAATTGGGCTATGTGTGAATTTTCCATGCATGTATTACCTCTGTACATTCATGGAAAATCCATGTGTTGTCCAATTCACACATTAGAGTGATTGTGCATATCAAGTGCATTGTGGGGACTGCACGCTTCCAGTACTCATGGTGGGCAGGCTGCCTGTTTGTGTGAGTAACATCTGCCCAAGCTTATTGTCATTGCAGTTCTAGCACATAGTTATTCCCTCAGTTCTGCACAATAGTACTTTTGCATTTCTCAAATGTGTTCAATTTGCCACTCGGGGCCGAAGATAGGCTTGCAGCAGTTTTAATGAGCTAAATATGCTGAATGCATGACTGTTCTTTCTCAATCAGCTATCTTAATGTATGCCCAAACCAATTCATTATTTATCTGTAAATTTTTAAGTCACCAGGGGTCATGTGTAATGGGCCTATGTTAATATGATGGGGGCAATTATTGTTTGTTCTCATTACAGTGCTGAACAATGTGCTTGAGATGGCAGGGAAGGTAGACAATGGCCCCGGTCACATGGGAGGTTTAGGGCCGGAAGAGGGCCGGATCAGGGGCACAGCAAACGGGCGAGATCAAACCGCAACATCTGGGAAGCGGCATGCACCTGTCCCCGATCCGGCCCTTCAGGCCGAAAATCCATTGTAAAAAAACCCCACCTACAGAGCAGGACTTACTGGAAACGCCGCAGCAAGCGCGGCCCTCGGATCGCCGGAGCACCCATCTTCCGGAGCAATCGAGGCTCCCAGCCAAACTGTGCATGCGCACACATGAGCAGCTGGTGGCCTCACACTCCCTTCCGTGGCTTTCTCCCCAGCATCTGATCATGCTGGGGAGCAACTGCGCGGTGGCTCACGGGATCTGTGTGATCCCACCGCCGCGTGTCTCTTTTGGTGCAGCTTTCAAAAGCCGCACTTTGCCCGCATCAATTTCCCTCCGTGTGGCAGGGGCCAATGTCTTCCACTGTGTTTATCTGAAGAGCTTAGTGAGTTCCTCTCTGCCATTTTCTACTCTGACATTCCACAAGACGACTTCTAGCTCCTTTTGAAAACCTCAGAATGTAATCTGTCAAAGAGCATAGTACACTTGCCAACCACCATGGCTTTAATTGAGAGCTTTTAAAAATCTGTAGTCTGTGCCTTTTAAACGTCTGTGTTTTTTTAATCTGTGCATTTTAAAATCTTTTACATTAGACTGCTAAGTTTTATATTATTTAAACCTGGTGTTGCATTGTTAGCTGCCTTGAACCAGAGGAAGTAAGCTAGGATATAAATCTTTTAAATAAGGAGGAAAATAATAGTCTAAAATAGTCTTGTGTATGTATGTGTGATATAGAATACTATGGATTAAAAAAAATTAGTGAGTCTTTACCTGGGCTCTTTTTGTAGAAAAAGCCCAGCAGGGACTCATTAGCATATTAGACCACACCCCTGATGGCACAGCTCATTAGCATATTAGAGCACACCCCTGATGGCACAGCTCGTTAGCATATTAGGCCTCACCCCTGTGTTACCGGAAATTTTAATTTGTGAATCTGAATGCCCCCCCCCCAATCTTGTTCATGCAGATCGGCTTACCATTTAAAAACAGACACCCTGTAAGGTAGGTGGGGCTGAGAGCTCTTTTGAGGACTGCTCTTCAGAGAACAGCTCTGAAAGAACTTGTGATTGACCCAAAGTCACAGCAGCAGCAGCTGCAAGTAGAGGAATGGGGAATCAAACCCGGTTCTCCCAGATTAGAGTCCATGGTCCTAACCACTACACCAAACTGTAACTCAAAACCTTTAGAAGCAAATATAAGAAACATAGGACACCCTCTCCACCACATCAGAGCCTTTAAGCAGATCATTTTCAAAACAGTCCTTCAAAGCCTAATTACATGAACTAAGCAGCAAGCAAAATACACATAAATACTCAGAGATCCTGTGGTCTCCCAGCAGTAACATTCACAAGCAACGAACAACCCAGAAGACTAAAGATGCATCAGAGTCCTCAACATGATGCTTAAGCGATAGGGAGGGGGGACAGAATGAGAAGGCACTTAGGTAAACCAAAAACACTGTAACACACTTCAGCTTAGTAAGCTGCCAAGCACATAAAAGATCAGACTGGTCATTTCACTTGTGGTCATTATTGGAAAAAGATGGTATATCTACAGAGTTTATGATCCCAGATATCATTTCCTTTGACAGCAGCTCCAAGAACTCAGAGAAGGGTCTTTCCCAGCCCTACTGCATGAAGTCATGCTAAATGGAACTGCTACAGATTTAACCTGAAACTTTCTTTATGCAGCTTATGTGCCCTGCAGTGGACCTAGAGGCCTTTCCCACCAGTCTTTCATTATTTATGTTACATTAAATGCATTTCATTCAACCCTTCCTCCAAGGGGTTTATACTAGCATACATGTCTCCACCCTGTGAAGAATCCTGAATCACATCACATTTGCACAGCTCCTTGAGCACTCGAGTCTGCATTACGCTGAACAAAGCCATAGGGCGATCTGGTTCAGTGCTATTTACTTGAACTGGCAGCACCAGCTTCCCAGGTTCTCAGGCAAAGAGACATTTTTTCCAACACCTGCTATCTGTGATTCTCTGATAGCGAATCTGCCAGTGACTGAACCTGGAACTTTCAGGATACCAATCATGTACTTTGCCACCAAACCATGCCCTCTCCCCAAAATGTAGCCTAATCCAGTAGCAGTGATGTGGTGTGGAGATTTCAAGAAATTCGGAGTTACTCGTTTGTCCTTTAGAGGCAAAGCCACCCCCCCACCCCCCATGTTGACAGTCATGCCCATTGCTTGTGCACCGTGCACCAACGTATTTAAGTGACTATGAATGTTAATGTGTGTCTTTACTTAGGGGGGAGGGATTTGTGGTGTATTCAATTGTATGCATGTGAATCACCTAATTGACACACCATGCTAAGCTTCATCCTGGGCAAGGATCCTAATCTTACAACCCCTATTGGTAGCCCAGGAAGAGCCGACCAATCGCATACCATCAAGTTCCCTGAGCGGGAACTATTGTGATAGGACCTTATCCCTACAATCTTATTGGTTGATATTGTATAATAGGGTGTGGCTACATTAGCCGGGAGAGTTTAAAAGTAGAACAACTTCAGTGTAAAAGCTGTTCTGTCTATTCAAGTTGATCTGTTGGAGTTGAGTTACGAGTTCCTGAATAAAGCTGAATCTTTTGCTGAATCACTCTCTGACTCATTTGTTAAGTAGCCGACTTAACAGTAAGAATATTCCCTTTAAAAAAGTAGCAAAAGATTAATTCAATGTAAGTAATTTGTATGTGAATGCAAGATGATACCCCCCCTTTGATGGTATACATGGGGGGAAAGTAGTCTTGTGCTGGAGTAAATACTGTATCATCATGATTTGACAAGTAACACTGATACAAATAATTTGTACTAAAGACATATAATCTAGTTTTCAACAGTAATAAGTGGGGCTCATGGGCAGAGGAGAGACAGTGCACAATTTCCTTCATTTATCTCCCCCCTCAAGTAATCATGGATCTACATTATTACTGCAAAAACAGAAAGGGTATGTATACTGGAAATTAGGACTGCAAATATCATATGAAATGTTAATTAAGAAACAATAGTGGTCCAAATCAGAACTATGAATATTTAATATTTAATACAACCATTAACTGTGTTCAAGTGTTGGAAAAATACAGTACTGATTGCTGCTTTATGACAATTATGAGAGCACACAATTTCAGTAATTTAATTGGAAGAGAAAAATATCATGTGGAAGAGGAAATTTGACAAAAGGTGCTATTTAATTAATTATGTTACATTTAATTTTGAAGCATACTAGTTAGGAGAAATGCTAACCTGCTATGTATCCTGATTACATTATCACATGATCATTTTGATCCTTTGTGCATCATCAGTCTTTGTCTCCCTAAGCAAGAGAATGCACCCATTTCACACAAAGCACGTCAAAGGACTCCTGCTATGGGCTCAAGCAAGATAATTTCTTATAATACTATTTTAGAAGTTTTGGACAATATTTGGAGGAAATAAAAAAACAAAACAAAGTCTGACCTTTTTCTATAAGTGTGGGGGTAAGAAAAGGAAAATTCTTCTCAGGTGATCCTTCTTCTCCAGTGTTTCGGAATGGTCTTTCGAGGCAGCCATTAATCTCCAATAGAAACAAAACCCAGAAGTGATATTATCGCATTGGTGGCATTGGGGTAACACTCTACTTTTTGGACAAAACTCTATAGTAAGAATGGCTACAAACCACAGAGTTTTGCCCCAAAAGTAGAGCATTGCCCCCAATGTTGCCAACACAATGATGTCACTTCTGGAAGTGATGTTATCATGTTGCCAATGTTGCACAGGGAGGTCTGGCTGGTGATGGGCAGGAGCCTTCAAAAGTGGGCCCCACCTAGAGGCAAGTTTCAGGAGAGAACTTTTTAAACAGGCAACTCTCCACAATAAGGTGGGGCAGTCTCTCCAGGAGATACTAAGATACATTAGAACCTAACAGAAGTAAATGTCTGGCATCTTTAACAGGGCCCTAGAGTAAGGTTGGTGGGCACACAATGCAGCAACATTGCCTAGTTCATGGTAGGATGGCAGAGCCCTTATGGACTGCCTTAAGGTTTCATGATCGAAGAAAAGTTGGATATTAATATAGTAAACACAGAACTGATATAATAGGAACACATCACTGTTTCATAGAAAAAGAGCCTCAGTTGCATGGCAAAACTTGCAGCTGATTCAGGATAATATCTGTAGAAATACAGGATAAATTGATATAAATCCTAAAAACTTCCAAGATGGGTAAACATTATTAAGAATTTTGAAACCAATAAGACTCAAAGTGAAATCCTAAATCCATTCCATTAGAAGAATATAACTCTGTTTAGGATTGTACCTGTTAATTGTAAAGATCAGGGCTATTTTTGGGTCGAACGCCCTGTAACGGCATACTGGCTGGCTTCTGAGCCTGCCCCACCACTCCCCACCCCCGGCAGAAGAAAAAGCGGTAGCAAGCACATAGAGCACATGCACTCACTGCTGCTCTGTTGCCACTCGCTGCTCCTCCATTGCCGCTGCTTCGCCATGCCTCCCCACCTCAAGGACTCTTCCTCAGGCAAGGTAACTGTCGTGGGAGGCGGGAGGGCAGGCAGGTGGGCAGGGGGTAGGCCCCGGGTGCCCTCCTTCTCCTCTGGGGCAGCACCATCAAGGGAGGCGAGCGGGTGGTGGGTGGGAAGGCCCTGACACCTTCTTCCCTCCTTGCAGCGTGGCCGGTGGCTGGTGCTGTCAAGGGAGGTGAGCAGGTGGTGGGTGAGAAGGCCCCGGCTCCCTCCTCCCTCCTCACAGCACAGGACAATGTGGCACTAGCAGCTGCACAAGAGAAGTGCTCTCGGGCGGTCGACTGATTCTCGGTGGGTAACTATTGTTTGGGTTTCCGCTGCCTCTTTTGTCACTGGCAGCTGCTGGTACGCTTGCGCTAAGTCAAGCTTTGCAAATATTTTTCCTCCCCCCAGAGATGCCAGGATATGGCTAATGACAGGGACAGGGTATGAATACTGTTGTAAGGCACGATTAATGGTGCACTTATAGTCTGCACATATTCTTACAGACCCATCAGGTTTCACAGGCGTTACTATGGGGGTTTCCCACCCGCTAAACGGTACCAGCTCAAGCACCCCCTGTTCGATTAGCTTGTCCAGCTCTGCTTCGATTCGGGGTTTGAGTGAAATGGGTACCTTCTGATACTTTAGTCTAATCGGGGTCACGGAGGGATCTAGTTCAAACGAAATTGGGGGCTCATTGTACATTCCCAGGCTGCCCCCAAATACTTCAGGGAACTCGGCATACAACAATGCCTATTTATTCTCAGCAACGTTATTCACACCTGAAATTCCAATACCCAGGGGTTTGAACCAATCCAGGCCAAGTAAGTTAACCCGGTCCCCTTCAGCAACCAACAGAGATAACACAGCACATTTTCCCTTGAATTCAACATTGAACGTATCCCTCTCCACCAGAGGAATACGTTTCCCTTGAAAATCAGATACCCTCGTGCCCGCTGGTTTCAGCCGCTGCTGACTTCGGGTTGGAAACAGCCGCTGCCACGTCTTCACTGATATCACCGTAACTGATGATCCTGAGTCAACCTCCATGCTGCACGGAACACCGTCTAGGTGGAGGGTGACGTGGATCTTCCCCTGACAGCCGGTGCGAAGGACAGTCGATGCGGACGACAGACTAGTTGTCATCTGACAGCTGGCTTCCTTTACTGCTGCTTGGGATTGCTGGTTCCTGTGCGAAGACGCTGGTGATGATTTTCTCTGCGATCTGCAGACTCGTGCTAGATGGCCCCACCTTCCACATGCTCGACACACAATGTCTCTGGCCCAACATTGATCGTGAGGGTGGTTCCCACCACAACTGGAACAACACATGAATGGGCCAGCATGCAGAGAGATTCCGATCCTGCATTCCAAGAAGAAGTGACTACATTTTGCAGCATGGCTTTTGCAATCAACAGCAAATCTGGCCATATCCTGCCATCTATTAAATTCCTTTTATCATTATTAGCATTTTATTAATGTTATGGAAGATTTGACAAAAAACTATTTGTCTGTAGCGTAAACCTTACAAGGAGTATATTCATGTTCTTAATGGAAACAAAAAGAATATCTTCATAATAATCAACAAAAGGGAAGTAGAAGAAAGTATAACTTTCAATGCACATTTTATTACTATGTTAGGACTTTGAGGAAACTACTCTTGTAAAGGATCCAATTTGCACTCAGATTTAAATACTCTGTGTGCTGATATTCATCAGAAAGGAGGGATGAGCAGAGATTATATCTAAAAATTGATAATAATTCACTGTGCACTTTCTTATAAAATAATAAAACATTAAAGTGTATCCCAGTATAAATCACATCCTCATCTGGCAGTCCTTTGTGTATGCAAAGTACCAGATGAATAATTGGCAAAGAAGCTGCATCCCTTTCATCCAGCTACAACACACAGGAGGAAATCATGTATTTGTTAACTGAGGAAGAAATTATTCAGGTGAGAAACAAGGACACTTCTGTGATAAGTATGTCCTCTCTTCAGACATTCCTCTTCATGCATCCCATCTGAATATCTTTATTAAAGTAAATTTCATGATAAGGTAGTTGGTGCACTGAAGTCCTTATTAATGGAAACTAGGGACTGGAGAACGTTAATTGTTTTTGAATATCTACTACAATATTGCTGTCTAATATTTGTACAGCACTTAGAAGCTGTAGATCCGTTGAATTATATTAGGGTCCTTCTTAATTTATGTTAATATAGTGAAAACTTGCTGAATGATTGAAATGGGAATAGTGTATTGTGCCTATACCCTCTAAATCAGAGGTGTCAAACGTGCAGCCCACAGGCCGTATCAGGCCCGCGAAGGGCTGAAATCTGGCCTGAGAGCTGCTGACTCTGTTCTGTTTCCTGCTTCCTGCTTCCAACATTGCAGTTCCTTCTGGGCAGTCTCTCCCAGTTCCTGCTTCAGAAAGAAAGCCTTCCCTCCATTGGCTGAGAGCTCCTCCCCCTCTTCCTCTGGGGAGGGAGGGGGAGGAAGAGAGACACAGAGGAGGGAAAATGGCTTGCCCCCATAGACAGAAGAAAGAGTCATACAACGGTAGTTGGGAAACTAAAGGCCACTTTATTTATGATACAAGGGCAAGGGCTAACAGTATGAAGTGGCATGGTCAAGGCCTGGGGTCACTCAAAATCAAACCCCACCCTTGCCATAAGACGGGCAATGCACCTGGCCCCCAGGACATAGCCCGCTGTAAGCGGCTCACACCCGGGCAGCCCAGCCTCAGAACATGCCATGATGATCCCTCATCCACAGCCACACGGCCTGCGTAGAGTATCCATCAAAGGCACTCCAAAAGGCAGTCTGCCCATCTCATCCCTGGCCACAAGGCCGCAGTGATGATCCTGACAGACCCCTCCACCCTACTGGGTCGCTGAGAGGTGCTTACCGAGGTGCAACAAATTTTTTCTAACAAAACTCAGCTACCACAAGGGTCAAGCCTCTGCTTAGACCCCTGCACCCACTACACCCCTAATACTGCCAAAAGCCCTTGCCACAAATCCTGCAGAAAAACGTTGCTCCCTTTTTCTGTACAAGTCTGGGCCATCAGCCCAATTTTTTTTGGGGGGGGAGTGCAGCACATAGTGGCCAAACCCAACCCTCAAGATGTGCCTAAGCCCATTCTATCCCCTTGGGATCAAAAACGCCCCTGATTTTCCCTGCATGGGATCATGGCTGACCAAACAATTGTTGTATTTGGCCACTGGCGCAGAATAAATTCAAAATCATCCCAGGCCTGCAATACTAGGGCCTTCCCTTTCAAGAAACCCAAGTCATTGCCACCCAGGGGGATGAGAAGCACATCGGGAGGAAAGCCAGTGCTCTTTCCAAACAGAAGGTGGAATAGGAGCGCCCAGCGTAGGCTCCGGCGCCCTCTCCATTCAAGCGCGGCCCATCAACTAAGGCCCCACTGAGAGCCGATGGCCGATCTGTTTGCTCGTTGAGCTGCCCAGAAAATGAAGCTGTGTCCGCAGACGAGAATCCTTCTTCTCCTGACACAGAACACAGCACCTAAATAGAGAAGACAGTGAACCACGGAACCCAACAAGAAAGCAGACCACAACATGGGAAGGAAAGTGGTTTGCCTCGGTCCTATAGAGCCCCCTTTTCCCTAAACATCCATAGAATGCTTTATCAATTCCACAATGTTTGCATCAGCACAGTCACTGATTCGCAGGGCACTACGGAATGTTCACCAGGCTTATGTTTGCACTGATCAAGTGAAGTAATTTATTGAGTAGAGTTGCCAGCTGCCTGGAGAAAAAAGAAGCCCTGTCCCATTAATGGGATGTTATTTATCCGGTGATGTCCATGCACTCTCTATTAAACAGACAAGACCCTTTTCTGTGGATCTTTCAGCAACCCTACACACTGAAAGATAAGAAATTGAGGCCTAGAATTGCCACTGGCTAAGGCCTGTATCAGAATAGAGCCTCTCTGGTCCAGTTACCAATCCAATGGATTGTCAAATTGTGGAAACAACACCAATATAAAAGCTGGTTCATTCTCTCAGTGTCCTGAAGCTCTTTGAAGAACAGGCATCCATTGTTTTAAAAGTGAAGTGCGTTTTGAAATACTTCTTGATATTTAATTTTCTCTACTTCTTTAATAACCATGGGAAATCATCATAGCGAAAGTTAGTTTCACTTTAAAAACATGAGATTGCGAATCCAGAAAGTGGTGTCACTTTAAAAACCTGTATAATATTTATTTATTTATTTATTTATTTTTAAAGGCACCTAATCCTGAAGAGTGCACAGCATCCATTCCTTGTTATCATAATTGGGTTTCTATCTTAAACTAAGCTTCAGTAGAACCTGACAGTAGTTTGCTTGCATTGATTTCTGTTTTTAATTTTCAACATCCTCTGAATAAATTAATTGTCTGGCTAAAATTGACAGTGGGGTTTTATAAGAGTTATAAATATAAATTTTAAAGCAATCAGAATAAGAAATATTTATACGTTTGTAGTGCATTTTGCCTTGGAAATTAACTATACACAATGGCTCTGTCTTACAGGTGTATGCACCTACATGCAGGCTGTATGTCCATTCATGAACAGGTCTTCAGTGGAACCTGTTCACCTATATACCTGAGTAAGGCTGTGCTGCCTGGCATGGAAGTAGTTTCTTTCCTGACCCAGTGAGTGGACAGTACCACTGTTAGGTTTCCTGGCCTCCAAAGCCCTGCCAGCCCTTTGATGTGCGATGGGTCTTGCTTAACCCTCCCCCTCACCGGAACTTACTTGGAAGCCACCTGCATCAATTCCTGGTGCTATGGCTGCACCGCCGCATCCCAGCCGGCAGCATCCACAGCCTGTCATAACCAACGCCACTCTTCCAGGCCCTGGCGACTCACTGTACCTCCCTTCAAAGACAAATGCTCTATTCAACCGGTGTAGTAAATGCTCTATTCAACCGAGACAGATCATTAGGACCAAACCAATGGCGTGCCGACTGTCAAATTCCCAGATCGCCGCATAGGGCTGGAAGTCACACCTTATCCCATGGCAAATTCACATGTTGCTGACAAGGATTACTTCACAGGAGGAAACCATTAGAATTTCAGTTGTCGTCCATTCAGATTACACTTGATTTCAAGCCCACACTAAATGCTCTACCAAGATACCCAATTTCAATGAGCTGATCCCATTGGCTGCACTCCCACACCTCAAATTATGTTTCTGTTTGCAGTTCACAGTTAGATACCATTAAAGGCTCCTATAGTATTCTGAGAAAAAGAAGAAGAGACTGGATTTATACTCCGCTCTTCACCCAGTGTGGCTTATAATCACCTTTCCTTCCTCTCCCCACAGACATCCCATGAGATGGGTGGGGTTGAGAGTGCTCAGAGAGAACTGTGACTGACTCAAAGCCACCCAACCAGCTTCACATGGCAGAATGAGGAACCAAACCTGGCTCTCCAGAGTATAGTCCGCTACTCTTAACCACTACACCGGAAATAATTTCTTTGCATTAGGGCCAAATATTGTAATCTGAAGATCGGCAAGTTATGTTGTCTGTTTCTGAATAAAACCCTGTAAAATATCAGTTAGAATAGAAATCCCTGTCTCCAGCTCCAACTATAAATAAGCCCTGCTGCAAGTTTTATTCTTATAAGGAGTACCACTGTACGCTTTCAAGCTTGCTAAAATTAGTATCACCTACTCAGACTGGCAAATGCTCTCCAGGTCCTAGGCATAGGTCTTTCATATCACCTACTGCTAAATCCATAACTAAAGATGCTGAGGACTTAACGTGGGAACTTCTGTACGCCAAGCAGATGGTCTCTCACCCAGACAGATCCCGTCCCAAAACATTAGTACAGAGATTAGATCTCTTATAAATCCTAGCATAAAAACCCATGCCAGCACAATGGATGGAGGAAGGAAGAAAGGAAGGAGGAGATAGAGTGGCCCACAAACTCCCTCCCCTCCCATCCCCACAGCAGACACCCTGCGAGGCAAGCGAGGCTGAGAGAGCTCTCCCAAGAACCGTCCTTGACAGAACAGCCCTGACAGAACTGTGGCTTGCCCAAGGCCACAAAGCAGCTGCATATGGAAGAGTAGGGAACCAAGCACGGCTCTCCCAGATTAGAGACCGGAGCAGTTCCCCTCCCCAAACCCTGACTTCCATAGACTCTACCAGAAAATCTCCAGGAATCTCCCAACCTGGAGCTGCAACCCTAGACAGGACTGGCCTCAATGAGTTCCTCACAAAGGCCTGCGAAGGGTTTCCTTCCTTTGTTTGACCCAAGCTTGGTTGCCTACTGTGGTGAAATGGGCTCCAGTTTACAACTCAGCTGGATGGGCTGGAGTCTATATTGATGCTGCCCTGCCCCTTGGGACAGTCCCTCTTTTCCCGCACTTTTTGGCCTTGAGGCACCTGGGAACTGTAGGCCAGCAGTTGAGGAACTCCCATTCAGCCCAGTGAGTGATACCCCTGCAAGCTCCTCTCTGGAACTACAGCTCAATTAAACCTTATGGGGAAACATTTTAAACAACCAACCACAGACCGCAGCCATCTTACAAGCACAGGTAACTGCCATTTCTTTACATCTACCAACAGCCACTGAGGGAAGAGTTAGTCCCACACAGGACGCAAGCAGGAGAAGCATCTTCATCGAGAGAGAAAGCCATTTGCCAGTAATTCTGACAGGGCACAGTGGCTGAAGGGGGAGTGGACAGGGAAGAGGAGCAGACCCAGCACCCAGCCAATGGCACGTGAGTACTCTTGAGTGGCGGCTGACGGGCCAGTGGCTGAGGGAGGACATGGAATGTTTCAACTCGAAAATAGAATTATTATATAGGAGAGATATCTCTGGTACCTTGTGTCACATTTTATGGCACACATGGCCCAGCCTGACCAAGTGAAATTTATGTCAGATCCAGCCCTTGTAACAAATGAGTTTGACAGCTCTGTTGTAAATAAAGAGAAAATATAAATCTTTATGGATCAAACAATGACTTTATTAACACTGACAGAAACTGCAAAAGGAAATCCTGTTCATTTGATTAACTTACTCTCTGCTGTGTGCATATGACATAGCTTGGACAAGGCAGCAGAAACTTTGGCTTATTACACATGCACAGTTTACTGCAGATTTTCACAATAGTCAATTGCCCCCCCCCCCAGATGGAAGAAAGAGTCAGACAACCAAAGGTTGGGAAAACTAAGGGCCACTTTATTTAACATACATAATATTAACGGCAAGGGCAAACAGTAAAAAGCGGCATGGTCAAGGCCTGGGGTTCTCTTGACCCCATCCTTGCCGTACAATGGGTAAGACACCAAGGCCCCTGAGTTGAGCCAACTGCAAATGGCTCACAACCCAGCCGGCCCAGAAATTGGGATGTGCCCTGAGAATCCCTCCAACATAGCTGCATGGCCTGCGCGGAGGATCCATCCTGGCAATCCTGAAAGGCAGCCTGCAATCCTCATCCCTGGCCATATGGCTGCAGGGATAATCCTGTCAGACCCCTATACCCCCCACGGGGTTGCTGATTGGTGCTTACTGAGCCACATAAACTCTAAACTCCTTGCAATAAGTCGTGAAGGAAAATGTCATTTCCCTTTTCAGAAAGGTGAATGCCATCGCCCCTGTACAGCTCCGGGCAATCAAGCCAAATCCAGGGGTGAGACAAATAGTGGACCAACCCAAACTTCAGAATATTCTGGAGCTCCCCATTGGCCTTGTGCCGAGCTCTCTCAATCCCCTTGGGATCCAAAGTGCCATTCCCTACTAGACATGGAATCGTGGGAGACCACATAATTACTGCATCTGGCCACTGGTGCTGAATAAACTTCAGATCATCCTGGGCTTGCAAATCATCCTTCCCTTTCAGGAATCCCAAGTCATTGCCTCCCAAATGAATGGCCAAGACTTGGGGTGGAGACTAAGTGCTGTCCCCAAACAAAAGAGAGAGGAGGCCCATCCAGCATAGGCCCTGACACCCCCTCCACTAGGGATGTGCATTAGGTTCATATGAACCAAAGGCACCCCTGAAAATGGCCCATTTGGGCCCCTTTTGGGCTGCTGAGGGCCGATTCAGATTCTCTGATCTGAATCGGCTTGCCGCCAAATTGCCGCCAAAATTTCGGCCCCATTATATCCTATGGGCCATTGAAGTCAATGGCGAAAACATACGGTATATTCTGGGGGCTGGAGGGGAGGGGGTTTGAGGGAGAGGCTAGGTTAAACATCATCCCTTCTATGGTTTTACAAGGCAGGTTTGCTGGCAAGGTATATCCTGACAGAATCTGCCCTTGTTGTCTGCAAATGATCAATATATCTTTTCACATTTTGTTGAAGTGCCCTTTGTTTGTGACTCTCAGGAACCACTATGCCCCTATTAAACAATCACTTAACCCCCCTACTCTCCAGAAACTGTTTTCTTCTTACTCAGAGACACTGATCTGAAAATTACATTTGGCGTGACTAAATATGTATCAGTCCTTTTAATCCTTGGTTCCAAATAGGACATCTAGACATTTCCTGCTGCTCAAGATGATATGTAAATAAGCTTCTAGGGTTGAAAGGAAAAGGAGGGTGAATGCAGAGCTCTCTTGTGAAAGCACCACCAGAAGAAGGAACAGGACTTGTTTAAACTGTCTGATCGCTCCTGTTGGCCAGTATGTACAAGACTGGCACCTGGATGATGGTACTACCGCCACCCCACCCCTCATCATTGGGCAAAGGGAGAGGAAACAGAAGGCAATGCCATCTTATTTCATTATTTTCCCAATTTGTTCTTCTCCCTATCCCTTTAATCTCATTTCCCCTCCAGTCTTGCTAGCTTCTAATTTCTAGGCAGGCCAGTGATTATGTGAAAGAGGACTGTTGATATAACAGTGTCATCCCGCACTGGCTTGTACCATTCAGGTATAAAGTCAGTCTTCGGGTTAAAACCTGACAACTGAAATACAAATATAGGCTAGGCATTGTTTCCACCTGGGCAGAAGGGAGAAGTTGCTTAAGTCATAGGTTTATCAATCTTCAGTTAGGCCCTGGAGTTCTCCTGGAATTACAACTGATCTCTGAACTACAGAGATAAGTTTTCCTGGAGAAAAAGGCAATGTCTGGGGGTGGAATCTATAGCAGCATACCCCCTATTGAGCTCCCTTGTCTCCTCAAACTCCTCACCGCAGGCACAGCCTCCAGATCTCCAGGAACTGCCCAAGATGGAGTTGCCAACCTTAATTAAGTCTCACTGAAATCTCTGTGGTGAAAATAAAAGAGAAATGGAGTATTCTCCTGCTTAAGTGTGGGAGTGAACTGCTGCTGTTTAAAAAATTTAGTAGGTACAAATTCACCCTCTTCGCACGTGTCCCTCCCCAGGAATAACTTAAAGCTTGTAAAGCTCGCTAAAGGAAACCATCACTTTGAACCACAGCTGCAAACAGTCCTAAATGGCATTTCCTATCTACTTTCACTCAAAAAAATCAGCTGGAGACTTATCATTAATAAAAGATAGGTAGACACCTGCAGGTGATTTCACTTTTTTTTTTTTTGCAGGCTCACAGCATATATCAACAAGGCTGCTTTTATCACATAAAGTACACCTGGATGACATTTGCTTAATGTTTTGAAATATTGTTTTGGGGGAGTTTTTTGCTTACAAATGTATTTGAAACATTCTTTTAAAATGGAAGATACTTTGTTGTTGCTGAATTCCAGATGGGTAGCTGGGTTACTGTGCTGTAGCCAAAACAACAAAGAGTCTTATAGCACCTTAAAGACTAATGAATATATTGTGGCAGAAGCTTTCAGGAGCCAAGCCCAGTGCATCTGATGAACTGAGCTCTGGCTCATGGAAGCTTATAAATGCATAGTCTTTAAGGTATCATGAGACTCTTTGTTGTTTTCTTATTGTAATGTTGTTGGATTTAGGGATGAAGAGAGATGATATTAAAAATCACACTTTACTAATGATCATAGTCAATATATAACAACATTGTTATACAAAGTAATACAAAATATCAAGAACAATAACGTCTCAGTGACTTATAACAAAGAAAGATTAAAATAATAAATTATGAGACTTAATTTTGTCTGGAACTATATTTTGGAATGACATAAAATTTACAACAGGAAACCATTTCTCAGTGAAATCAGACTGCCTAGGAAAGAGTTTGGATTGCAATAAACAGTCTGTGATCTTTTCCATTACATAAATATTCCAAACTTTGTCTAACCTGGGAGATAGCATAGGGATTGAGTTAGTTTTCCTTTTTGAGGCAATGGCAGTTTTAGCCGCTACTAGTAGGGTTGAAATTAAGTCTCTTCTAACCTTTGGGATATTCAGATCCGGCCAAAAAATTAAAAATAAAATTTCAGGTTTAAGCAGGATTTCATAACCCATTATTTGGTGGATGTTTTCTAAAACCAAGCCCCAGAATAGTGCTACAATGCCACCAACAGTGATCAAAGAATTCCATCTCACCATAAAGTTCATATGGAATGTTCATATGGAATGTTCATATGGAATATTCATATAGAATATTTGGTGAGGAGTGAGATACCACCGTGTTAAGATTCTGTAAGACTGGAGTTTAATACTAATGGATGCTGAGGTGAAGATTTCTGACATGTACTGCCATCCTGCTGGCAGTGCATGAATTTACTATATTGTACAACTTTGAAATGTGCAAACTGACTACTGAGTTTCTTATGGTTCAGATTCACATGTACTGATACTTTAGGAGTGTGGTATATACACGTTACCCCAGTTCACATAGCATGGTGACTGTGCGTATTGCATGAGTGCACACTCCATTATGTGAGGTTGATACGATTCTGATATGTATGACTGTAACCTTGGAAAAGGACATTATAATTGTGTTACTTCCTATATGGCAAAAGTTCAGTTGCAAGTTGTTTGATATATCTGTGCTTTCAACTTCATTATATAGACCAGGCTGGTATTTCTGCAATTGCCTTGCAACTTCTATCCAGTTATTTTGAATTCAGCTTTTAGTCTCTCTCATTACTCATGGATGATCTTATTCTCTCACACACATGCACAGAACAATCTCTCTCCTTGTTTTACAAAATCTCTTCTCAATTAAACGCACAGCTAGTTTGTCTTCACCACTGATGCTTTGATTGGTTCATATTCAGCTATACTGTCTTTCTAGAGTGATCAATTAACATTGCTGATTCAGAACTCATATACTTCTTTGGTTTATTTCCTCTCACCATAAATTGTTAATGAAGCAAGTTTTTAAGTTGACTCTTGATGACATTAATGATACTCTATGGACCACAGTGTTGTAGTATGTGTTTTAAGTCCCTTTGATGCATACCTGATATTACAAAATGAACTATTGTAGGCTTTTATTCCAATAAAAGGTTTTATGGAGCTTTTTTAAAATGCATAGTTCCAACGATCGTTCACAGGGCTTGGAGCTGGACTGTGCATTTTAATCATGCTTCTTATATGGACTGTCTTTAGCTTAGGGACACATCCCTTTGATCTTGCACAGATGAAACAAAATAGATTATCCCATATAAATGCATGTGCTCACACATTTTCTCATAACAGTTAGAAATCTGGTAGCTGAGAGTTCAGGATAAATTGTGCTGTAAAATCCAGTCAGCTGCAGGAAGGGCTATTTACATGAGCAAATATCTTGAAGCAGAATCCCCCACGACAAAAACACCCCTTGGTTTTAATAACATTCTAGACTAAATCAAAGAAATTTCTATTTTAGATTGAATGACTATAATAAACCATGCCAAATCCTGAAGGAGGAGGCAGATTGGCTAGAGGCTGGGGGGGCTGCACAGGAGCCATTGAGGCGGGAAGAAAGAGCAGAACCCGGAAGGATTCATCCAGGCCACTCTGCCCGACTTACCTAGGATCCTGAGTATATGAAGTGCAAAGGCACGCCAGTGTAGGTGATCCTGCTTGTGAGGGATCCCAGGAAGCACAGTCAGTCCACCTGTAGAGTAATATTAATCTGAGTGTGGGCTAAGGAAGGATTACCCAGGAGGAGTCCCATACATGGGTATTTCTTATGTTATTAATTAAAATGAGGTGCTGAAGCATGGGGAGAGAGGAGTCTTTCTCCAGACTAAGAGACCACACCAGATTCTTCAAGAGGAAAAGGTTTTATTGACGCATCAGGTCCAGCCAGCACCAAGGTGCTTTTAAAATGGCTGAACCCCCAAGCCAAGCAGTTACAAAGATTATATACCATCAGTTCACAGTTTTCAATCATACGTCACACAAAGCATAAGCAGTGGAAACTTTACTTTGCACCAACACTTTTTCCTGTCCCAGGAAACATCCTTTTTTTGTGCCCCATCTCTTTTTGCTTGCCTTAACAAATTACTAATGCTTGCATACCTAGCTACCGGTGAAGCTTGACTGCAGACACAAGCGAGATAGTGAGAGACAGTGAGATTACAATAGTTAGCTAAATAGGTCACGCCTTGCAAAAGGCTTTTAGGGGAAATTCAACCCAAGGAGCAAGGTTTTGGGTAGTAGGAGGGAAAAGGTGGGGGTCGAGGGTTTCAAGTGTCAGGTGCTCAAGGCCTGAAAACTTGTGTGAGACAAGGCTACCTGGATTATTAAACTACTATTTTTAATATCGCTTCAGTGTTTTGTAATTGCCATTGTTAACATGAAATGAAACAAATTGCCCATCTAAACAGCCTAGATTGTCTTTTGTTTAATTCTGTTTCTTTCATTATTAGTCTTGTCCCTCTCTGATTCAAAAGGTTCCACTTTTAAAAGACAGCCAGCATTTCCCTAATATGGAAATAAGCAGTTATCCTCAGGGGGAGAGAGAGAGAAGCTCTGGGCTTTCTTGGTTTCTTGACTGACTGCAAGCTGTGGCTGCTGGGTTAACATTCTTTTGTGAGGTATTTCAGTCATGAAGGATATGGGGTGGAGTGGGGTAGGACTCTGGCTTCCTCTCTCCTCCCAATGCCTGCCCTACTGTGCAAAATTTCCCCTTTTGATCTGCATCCCTCCTGCTTTCCTGGTGTCATCCCTCCTCCAAACAAATATACCTCAAGGTCCTCCTTCTGCTGCTTGCCTGCATGCTAATATGCCTTGCCCTCCTTGTGCTACCAAATGCCCTTGTCTTGTCAGTTTGCCTCTTCCTCATGCTATTGCCCTTTAAGCTAAGTGGCTGCAGTGTTGAATTCCCTTTCTGCATGCTGCTGTCTGCGTTACTGCGTGTTTGGAATATCTCCTGTCAGTCCCCCAATATACTAATGTTAAACATGGATGCATTTTATTGCCTCAAAACGTAGAACTCCTTTATTACAAGTATTTGTAATTTGGCAGTGTGGATGCAGCCCTGGAGGAACTGAACCACAAACCAATACGCCTGTTTGTTAGCAGTATGCCTGTCTATGAGCCAAACCAGTTTATGAGCCATGTGAGCTTTCTATGGGGAGCAGAAAGCAGGGATCTAAATGGCTTTGAGCTGCCTTTCTGGCAACATGGTAACCTGATAAGGAGCAATTTCAAAGTCTTTTCTTTCTGTGGGGCAAACAAGGCCAGGAAAGGAGGGAATTTACTTCTCTATCCTTACCTCTCCCCCATGGGGGTGACCCAATTGACAGGTGAACACCTCCCCCCGGAGGGCTTGATAAATCAGGTTTCCACCTGGGTTCTGGAAATATCAAGGGCCATTGCGACAAGGAGAGATTGTTTTGCCAATAAGGTCAGCTGGCTCCAATCTATCTTTTTTTTCTTTTTATTCCTTTTTTCCTTAAACAAATCTGAATTCAGTAATCTTTGCAATATTTTGGACTCTCAGAACTGTGATATTTTGGTTATTTTTAGACTCTCGGAACTGCGAACTGGTTAATAATCAATGGAGCTGATTTGACGTGAAGTCCCAGAAAGAGGGAAAATGTTGACTTAGCCCAATCTGTAGGAGTCCTATCAAACAAGAAGAAAATTTGGCAGCTTAGATGGGTTTCATCTAAGGCAAAGTTCCATAAGGAAAGTATCTTTTGAAACAGAAATAATGGAATAAAAATTCCAGTTTGTGAGAAAAGATCCTGTTCTTGTCCCAGATGGGAGGCCTAATGGGTCCAACAGCAGATATTAAAATCCAGACAGAAGTGGGGAAGCAAAAGCCAGAGGATATGATAAGAGTGTCCAAAGTGGCTTTGAGGTAGCTGAATGCTGTGTCAAACTGCTGAAGCATGAGTAGACATACAGACACCCTACATCCTGTGCATCTGAATTTTTTCTATACATTTTAATGTCATGCTTGTATGTCAGCATGGAACTATGCTATCTGTGTCATGTGTCTGTACACACCTGTGCCACATATACATTACTGTATCCATTACTGTTAGTAGCCAGGAAGGGAACTTTGAATGTAAAGGGAGGGGGGGTGACTATCACAGGAGGTTTGATTCTAAGATGGATTCTGTCAGGAGATAGGCCACATCAGCAGTGTTGAGAAAGATGGTCTTGGAACAGTTACAGCTTTGGATTACCTGATCCAGCAATGTTGGGACTTTCTGACCAGGGAAAACTCAGAAAGGGCATTCATGTTTTCCCATAATTTTTGGTTGACCATATGAAAATTTTTGCCAGAATATTTGTGGAAAGACCCTGTCAGCAAATTGGTAAAAATCCAAGATGGGTTGGAGAATCCTGATTGATTTAGAAGAATAAGCAGTTAGTCTGAATAAAGTATAGAACAGGGAGTAAGTGAGATGGGATACAAGCCTCTCTCCCTCATTCTCTCTGTTCCAGGTACCCATCTAAAAGGGAACAGCTTGCCAGAGGAAAAAAATGGGCCTTTCCAGACTACTGTAACCAGTTTCATGTGCACTTTGCTGCCCTCTTTTGGTGGATTGGAAGATTACTGTTCTATGCCATAACGGTTTTATGCTATACTATTTTAATCTAGGATAGATTAATCTAGGTTAAATTGTTGTTTCCTCTGGGAATTTCTCTGTGTTGGGGTACATTTTGGAAAATTGCTCATGTAATAAAGCTTATATACCAATAAAATCCCATAAAATCATATAAATATAAGTACAAACTCTTTTTCCCTGGAAGTGTTATTCCCTGCATAAGATTTAAAATATGCCACTTGAAACAAAGGTTTTGCTTCGAAATTACTCAGATTAGCACCCTAATTGATTCACAGTCTGATTGTGAGTGCTGAATATTGTGACTGCTGGACAGGTTCACTGCATGCCTACTTAATATAAGGCAGCTTCATATGTTTATTTGTTTGTTTATTTATTATGTTTATATCCCGCCCTTCCCGCCTTTAGAGATGTGAAGTTACAGGAAGGATTCAGCTTCCCTACCTCATGTGCCATACCCCACCTGTCTTCTACATATCGGATCTCCACAACAAACTTTCTGGTTGTGTGTAATTATTGGAAGCAGACCCATGGCCAATCAGATGAATTTGTTATCAGTATGTGGAGTTTGGACATAAGTCTTTTTACAATAATTTGGATTTCTGAGCTGGCATGGTTAGGATTAGGCCAATTGCCTGAGTGAAGAATTCAACTTCATTTGTCACCTTCTGTGATCAACAGTTTTAACTTGGGATCCTAAGTACTGTTCTGTGGGTATTATCAATTATGTGGATTTCATTTGGTGTCCTCTACCATGCTAAAGTCAACAAGAGAGTGCGAAAGGCAGTAATGGGATACAATCTCAATAACGACAGAATGATCTCGGTCTGAATCCAGGGCAAACCATTCAACCTCACAGTAATTCAAGTCTATGCCCCAACCACTGATACAGAAGAGGTTAAAGTGGACCGGTTCTATGAAGACCTACAACACCTCCTAGAAGTTACACCACAAAAAAAAAAATGTCCTCCTCATCATAGGGGACTGGAATGCTAAAGTAGGAAGTCAAAAGGTAACTGGAATAACAGACAAGTTTGGCCTTGGAGAACAAAACGAAGCAGGGCAAAGGCTAACAGAGTTTTGTCAAGAGAACATGCTGGTCATAGCAAACACCCTCTTCCAACAACCTAAGAGGCAACTCTACACATGGACATCATGAGATGGGCAACACCGAAATCAGATTGATTATATAATTTGCAGTCAAAGATGGAGAAGCTCTATCCAGTCAGTAAAAACAAGACCTGGAGCTGACTGTGGCTCAGATAATGAGCTACTCATTGCAAAATTCAGACTTAAACTGAAGAAAGTTGCGGAAACCACAAGGCCATTCAGATTTGGCCTAGATCACATCCCTGATTAATATACAGTGGAGGTGAAGAATAGTTTTAACAGACTAGATTTGATAGATAGAATGCCTGCAGAACTATGGACAGAGGTTTGTGACATTCTACAGGAGGCAGCAATCACCACCATCCCAAAGGGGAAAAAATGCAAGAAAGCAAAGTGTCTGTCTGATGAGGCTTTACAAATAGCAGAGGAAAGAAGGAAAGCAAAAGGCAAAGGTGAAAAGGAAATATTTACCCAACTGAATGCAGATTTCCAGAGAACAGCAAGGAGAGATAAGGAGGCCTTCCTAAATGAAAAGTGCAAAATAATAGAAGAAAACAATAGAATGGGAAGGACTAGAGATCTCTTCAAGAAAATTGGAGAAATCAAGGAATTGTTCCATGCAAAGCTGGCCATGATAAAGGACAAAAACGGTAGGGACCTAACAGAAGCAGAAGAGATTAGGAAAAGATGGCAAGAATACACAGAAGAACTATACAAGAAAGACCTCAATGTCCTTGACAAACACGACGGTATAATCACTGACCTTGAGCCAGACATCCTGGAATGTGAAGTTAAATGGGCCTTAGAAAGCATTACTAACAACAAAGCTAGTGGAGGTGATGGTATTCCAGCTGAGCTATTCAAAGTCTTAAAAGATGATGCTGTTAAAGTGCTGCACTCCATTTGCCAGCAAATTTGGAAAACGCAACAGTGGCCACAGGATTGGAAAAGATCAGTATACATTCCAATCCCAAAGAAGGGCAATGCCAAGGAATGTTCAAACTATCGCACAATTGCACTCATATCACACGCTAGCAAGGTCATGCTCAAGATCCTACAAGCTAGGCTTCAACAGTACATGGATAGAGAACTGCCAGAAGTACAAGCTGGGTTTCGAAGAGGTAGAGGAACGAGAGATCATATTGCCAACATTCGCTGGATTATGGAGAAAGCAAGAGAGTACCAGAAAAACATCTACTTCTGCTTCATTGACTATGCTAAAGCCTTTGACTGTGTGGATCACAACAAACTATGGCAGGTCCTTAAAGAGATGGGAGTACCAGACCACCTCACATGTCTCTTGAGAAACCTGTATAAGGGCCAAGAAGCGACAGTTAGAACCGGATACGGAACAACTGATTGGTTCAGCATAGGAAAAGGAGTACGACAAGGATGTATACTGTCACCTTGCTTATTTAATATATATGCAGAGTACATCATGCGAAATGCTGGCCTGGATGAATCACAAGCGGGAATTAAGATTGCTGGGGAAAAGATCAACAACCTCAGATATGCAGATGATACCACTCTAATGGCTGAAAGTGAAAAGGATCTAAAGAGCCTCTTGCTCAGAGTAAAAGAGGAGAGCGCAAAAGTGGGCTTGAAGCTCAACATCAAAAAAACTAAGATCATGGCATCCGGCCCCATCACTCCTTGGCAAATAGAAGGGGAAGTCGTGGAAGTAGTGACAGACTTCACGTTCCTGGGATCCCAGATCACCGCAGACTGTGACTGCAGCCATGAAATTAAAAGACGCCTGCTCCTTGGGAGGAAAGCGATGGCGAACCTAAACAGCATGATAAAAAGTAGAGACATCACCCTGCCAACAAAAGTCCGCATGGTCAAAGCAATGGTATTCCCAGTAGTCATGTATGGCTGCGAGAGCTGGACTATAAGGAAGGCCGAGCGCCGAAGAATAGATTCTTTTGAACTATGGTGCTGGAGAAGACTCTTGAGAGTCCCTTGGACTGCAAGAAGAACAAATCAGTCAATCCTCAAAGAAATCAACCCTGACTGTTCCCTGGAAGGCCAGATAATGAAACTGAAGCTCAAATACTTTGGCCACCAAATGAGAAGGGAGCACTCACTGGAGAAGACCCTGATGCTGGGAAAGATTGAAGGTCAAAGAAGACGGGGACGGCAAAGGATGAGATGGTTAGACAGTGTCA
>NW_015165904.1:28775-52049 GCF_001447785.1 Gekko japonicus
TGAAAATAGCCCTATGAAAATAAGAAGATGCTCAAGAAGTGTTCTTGAAATATTAAAATTACTAACATTGAAGCAGTAGTTAAAAATAACTCACAAGTATATTGTTATACTAACACGTATTTACTAACATGTAGTTTAACACGGAAATGATCTCCTACTCTTGGGTTTTTAGTTAGTGTGAGTATCTTTTCTTTATCCCTAGTTGTAGTCCCCCTTCCTATATTTTCTGTTGTAGTTATGTAGTCTATTGAAAAACCAATAAAATTACCCTCTTGGGGGTTTCCAAAAAAAAGAGAGAGAGAGAAACCTGTATAAGGCTCAAGAAATGACAGTTAGAACAGGATATGGAACAACTGGTTGGTTTAGCATAGGAAAAGGAGTACGACAAGGATGTATATTGTCACCTTGCTTATTTAATTTATATGCAGAGTACATCGTGAGAAATGCCGGCCTGGATGATTCAGAAGCCAGAATTAAGATTGCTGGGGAAAACGTCAACAACCTCAGATATACAGATGATACCACTTTAATGGCAGAAAGTGAAGAGGACCTAAAGAGCCTCTTGCTCAGGGTAA
The DNA here is from genome assembly GCF_001447785.1 of Gekko japonicus. Lineage (NCBI taxonomy): Eukaryota > Metazoa > Chordata > Lepidosauria > Squamata > Gekkonidae > Gekko > Gekko japonicus. The sequence continues at coordinate 29,351 of NW_015165904.1, forward strand.
AAGAGGTTGGCTTGAAACTCAACATAAAAAAAACAAAGATCATGGCATCTGGACCCATCACTCCTTGGCAAATAGAAGAAGTCGTGAAAGCAGTGACAGACTTCACATTCCTGGGATCCCAGATCACCGCAGACAGTGACAGCAGCCATGAAATTAAAAGACGCCTGCTCCTTGGGAGGAAAGCGATGGCGAACCTAAACAGCATGATAAAAAGTAGAGACATCACCCTGCCAACAAAAGTCCATATGGTCAAATCAATGGTATTACCAGCAGTACCGTATGGCTGCGAGAGTTGGACTATAAGGAAGGTTGAGCACTGAAGAATAGATGCTTTCCAATTGTGGTGCTGGAGAAGACTCTTGAGAGTCCCCTGGACTGCAAGGAGATCAGATCAGTCAATCCTAAAGGAAAACAACCCTGACTGTTCTCTGGAAGACCAGATACTGAAGCTGAAGCTCAAATACTTTGGCCACCAAAAGAGAAGGGAGCACTCACTGGAGGAGACCCTGATGCTGGGAAAGTTTGAAGGTCAAAGAAGACGGGGACGGCAAAGAATGAGATGGTTAGACAGTGTCACTGATGCAACGAACATGAAATTAAGCAAACTCCGCAACATGATGGAAGACAGGAGGTGCTGGTGTGATGTGGTCCATGGCGTCACAAAGAGTCGGACTCGACCGTGCAACTGAACAACAACAACAACCGTGCCAAATAAAACCCACATAATTGATAATTTGGTGTTCTCTACCATGCAAAAAGGGGCTGCGGTGGCTCAAGTGGTTAAGATGCTGAACTGCAGACCGGAAGGTTGGTAGTTCAGCAGTTCGAGACCTGAGTGCCACATGACAGGGTAAGCTCCTGTCTCTGGTCCCAGCTCCTGCCAACCTAGCAGTTCAAAAGTAAGAAATTGCAGGTAGATAAATAGGTACCACTTTGGTGGGAAAGTAATAGCATTTTGTGCACCTTGGCATCTAGTCATGCCAGCCACATGACTACAGAAACATCTTCAAACAGTCCTGGCTCTTTGCCTTGGAAATGGAGATGAGCACCGCATGCCTAGAGTTGGATTTGACTGGCTTTCGAGCAAGGGAAACCTTTAACTTTACCTACCATGCTAAAAGTGGGGTTTTCTAGGCTAAACAGAGCCTTATATCATGAGGGAAGTATTCTTCCTTGTCTTTGTTTCCTTCTTACCAATTCAGTTTTTAAACAAACAAACAAAGGCCTTAGCCTCAGAGTTTTTAGGGTTCTTTAAAATGAAAGTTAAATGAAATAATTACTCTTTGATTTTTCTGGCCCATGTTATAAGCTATTTTCCTTCTCAGAGGGTATATGAAAAAAGCTTAAAGAAGTGCTTAGAATTTTAAGTGGACCTTCAGGGCAAAAGATAACATTTTTCCTTGCTTTAATTAACTACACAGTCACTATAGGGCACAAATAACATTGTCCAGGAGATGCTTTATTTCTGTTTATTTTAAACTATATTATATGAGTGGATTTAAAAGGTATGAATGTATGTGGATTATTTATGTGGAAGTATTATTTTTAGACTGAAACTTTTTTAAAAAAGGAATTCGTAATTGAGTGATGAGAAAAATAATAAGTTAATCCATTACTGAGGAAATGAGAGTAACGTTCCTTCAGGACTGATCTTTTCCATCAAAATGGAGTCCAGGCCAATTTATGCAACCACAGTGAGGTGATATGCTTGTTAAATTCGTTAAATTTGAACTCTTTGACTTCAGCTATTATTTTACTATACGTGCTGATCCTGATTTTTCCTCTGGCCATAAAACTTTTTCTTGAAAATTTTGTGCTGACAGGCTACCACATGGATATCAGTATATCTGATGCCCATCATGGACCCATTTGTGCATACTTAATTCCATAAACTGGAACCATATATAGACAAATCTTTCTATAAATCTGAAAAAGCCCCAGGTTTGCAGAAAAATCCAAAATTAAATATAATGCATTTTATGGGCATACCTTTTCTCCTGTCTGCTCTTATTCTACTGATTTCCTTTTTCAAACTGAGAGCCATAACTTCATTCTTGAACAGTTCTGATTATCCAGACCTTCCTCCTTGCAAGTCTATCTGATTCACCCCGCAGACAGTCTTCCTTCCCATCCGCTGCTTTATTTGGGTTAAGTATCTACCACACTGTAAAATAGATCCCATTGGCTTTGTGGAACTGTGATCCAAGCTTTGTCTGAACAACACATGCACACAACTAGTATGTGTATGAGTGTATGTGTGAGGACTGGGTCACCATACAATCCCTGCAAACTCAAGAATATTTAGTATGAGAGGGCAGGAACCAAGTTCTTCTATTATTTGCATTGCTTCCTCTTTGTTAGCCATCATTCTTCTAGTGAGGCAAAGTGACCTGAAGTAACTTGAACTGGAAAAAAAAATAATTTACCAAAGCAAGTCTGAGTAGAGAAAAGAATTCCATTCTTTTCTTCACATGTGCATTTTAGACCCCTTCTCTTTGATTTATAGATCCTGTACATGACCCACGTTGGGTTATACTGCTATCTCACCTGATTGTAATCCATATGAGAGCTTATATTTATTTTTTATTTATTTATCATATTTATACCCCACCCTCCCCACAATGCAGGCTCAGGGTGTCTCAGAAGCAATACATGAATAGAGATAAAACACCATAAAATCATCTAAAAACAATTCCATTGTCATTAGTACAGTTTCTTAAAGTGCTGAGATAGTTCGTACGATGACACATTTCAGTATTTCCTAGATGTTATGCCAATAAAGGTCTATGTATGTATGTATGTATTTCCTAGAGTCATTCTGCTCAGATCTTCCTACAGCCCAGGCTAGATGTTAAGCCCAAAACTAAGGGCCAGGGCTCTATGATTGTGGTGGCTCCCTAGCTAAAAGCCTGGCAGAAGAGCTTCATCTTGCAGGACCTGCGGAACTGTAAAAGGTCCCGCAGGGCCCTGATTTCCTCTGGGAGCTCATTCCACCAGGATGGGGCTGCCACTGAAAAAGCACTGGCCCTGGTAGTAGCAAGCCTGGCATCCTTAAGGCCAGGGAGGGTCTGTTACAGAGTGAAAATGGATGGGGATAGGACAAGGCCCAAAGCAATCAATGTGTTCTTGTGTTCAGATTGCACAAGAATCAACTGAAACTGTTAGTTCCACAAGAGTACTGGCTTGGAGACAAAGGAAAGAATGTTAAGGGAGCTGAAATGAGAGCAAGAATAATGGTGGAGATAAATCTCTTTGTCACTGTCCTGCAGAAATTGCCTTCATCATAACTGTGCAGGTTTCAGAAACATTTTCTCATTCAGAAGATGAGCCATTTTATACTATTTTGGCCCAATGGATATATTCCATTAAAAATGTGTAGAACACTCTAGGACTATGCATTCTAGGGCTGTCTGTTTGCCAATAGAACACAATGATATATGCTTAAGTTTTGAACAGATATGAGAATTGAAATATTGCTTTCTGTTACAAGTCTCAGCCATACACAGGGAATGAAACACAAGTTGTAGTTTTAGGGGTAAAATATAAAATGAACTCAACCATAATGGAATCTGTAGACAGTTCAGGTGCTTCTCCATTCTTTTGTTGCAGCCTATAATCTCTGGGCCATAAAGCTGATCACTTTGTCAGTGCCATGGAAACATGGAGGTATTTCATTTTTTACTTGGTAACATAATACATGGCAAATAAATTTCTTGGCTGTAATTCTCAAAACACTCTTTTATTATTTTACAGACCACCTCAAGGTCTGTAATTCCCTCTAAGCTGTGCTAGGGTTTGCTGGTGCACAAAATTCTAACACGCAGCACAAGGATTCCTGTTTCAGCCGACGAGGCATTTTCCCCTCCATTGGAAACAATGGAGGATGGGGGCACCTCCTTCTGGGGCCCATAGAATTGGTCCTCCTGGTCCAATCTTTTTGAAACTTGAGGGGAGGGGGTTGAGGAGAGGCACCAGCAGCTATGCTGCAAATTTTTGTTTCTACCTCAAAACCCATCCCCCCCAGAGCCCCAGATACCCCCAGATTGATTTTCCATTATAACCTACGGTGCCCATTGACTATAATGGTCCCCATAGGCTACAGTGGAGCCGGAAAAAAACCATTTTTGCATATCCCTATTATGCTTTTCAGTATGATTTATAAGCTGCCTTGAGTCACAGAGAAAAGTGAGATATAAATATTTGAATAAATAAGAAGTTTGGGCAGGTTGATAACATTTAAACAACTTCCTGTTTGTTAGGCTAGGCAGGGTTCTGCGAGTGATTGTTCCTCCTCTGTTATATTTGACCTGTAATACTGGCTGTCATATTGCTAAAAAGAAAAAAAAAGTAGAGTGCAAGAGTTCCCCTCCCCAATTGCTGGTATGTTTTCTAAGGCGGAGCACAGGGTGATGGTCCAAGGCCAGGTCTAGGAATACAATGGACTGGAGTGGGTAGACCTTTTCTCCGGAGGACAGGTCTGCCAATATAGTGGAAAGGGGTGAGTGAAATTTGACTTGATTCTGTTTTTTCTTATAATGAGATTTTTATAAGGTTATGGAAGTAATCTTAAAAACCCTAATTTACATGTAGACTCACTCACAACTTTAATGCTACTAGCTTTTTTCACTCACAAGGTAGAATTTCTGCTCACAACGCTATGAAGCTTAGAGGAAACATTCCCTAGAATACTTTTAATCATTTCATTGTGAATCACACTAAGTGAATGGTCTGAAACTTAGGATTCCATTTAGTGTACAGCATTGAAAATTTATTTTAGGAATGAATGGATTTTCCCTATTATATTCCTTTACCAGGAGTTCAGGCAGGGCTGTGATTCACTTCTTAACAGTAAGTGAATTTCTAAAATTTTCTGGAGCTGAAGCAGGTGTTTGTTATATTTTTTTTCCATTTGTTCAGCATACGTGTTGGTAAAACACTGCAATGTACAACTGTACATCAAGTTTCTATTTTGTGTGGTTGCTAATCTCAGAGTCTGTGGCCTCATCTGCTGGGCAGTCCCTACGCCCTGCAGGCTGCTCCACAACCCCAGCAGGCCTCAGTCTAGACAGAACAGAGGAGTTATTCCCTTTCCTGTCGTACTCCCATTTATCCTGTATCATCCTTGGCGATAGGGGTGTGCAGGGGGAAAAATTGTTTGTTTTTTTCGGATTTGGGTATAATAGAGCCAATTTTTTTTTGTGTTCCCAAATATACTCAAATACCAATACTGGTATTGTATTGGTACCTGAAAATATTCAGTATTTCCAAAAATATTCAGCTCCATTATATCCTATGGGGCCATTGTAGTCAATGGCTAAAATCTTCTAATGAGTTTTCAGTGGGTTGGGGGTTTGAGGTAGAGGCACCACATTTGTACCGTAGCTGCTGGAGCCTCTCCCCAAAAGAACCCCCAAGTTTGGAAAAGATTGGACCAGGGGATCCAATTCTATGGGCATCCAAAGAGGGTGTCCCCAATCCTCCACTGTTTCCTATGGAAGGAGAAAAGGGCATTGCACCAGACAGTGCTGGGTGTTGCATGCAACTAGCAATGCTGATGCTCATCCTTCTCCTGGTCCAATAAACCAAGAGTGCGGGTGGCAAGAGGGCTTGCAAGGAAGTGAGTGGCAGGGAGAGCAGTGGCAGTGAGCCCCACTGGAAGCTCTGGGCTTTGGCAGCTGCCCACTCTTGCAGTACATTGTGTACTCTGTGAAGTATGAAGAGGTGATAACTGGTTTAATTATCTAACTACAATTAATTAACTACATACATTTCACTACATCATGTATGGGTTTCTATATGTATTATACAGCCCATGTACTGTCAGACAGCTCACCTGTTTAATCAAAATACAGTATTTGTGCTATGTGATTAAGATAGATCACTTAGCCTAAAATCTTACAGAATGTTTTAGCTGAGATTTGACCTTTGAAGGAAGAATGCTGTTATTCATGAAGCACTCATTTGCATACCAATGCAAACTTTCTTTGGCATCAGGTTTGGATCTAATATCTTTGTTGACTGAAGATGTAATAGAAAAAACCTGCCATTTTGTGCAGGCAGGAGAGACCAAGCTATCAAAGACATTGGTCTGTCATGTGAAAGATTACCAACTTTGTCCCTTTAATGGAAAGTCCTAATGCATGCATCCTCTAGTCTAGAAGCTCTAGGCAATTAATGGCCAAATGAGATCTGAGTGACATCATCAGTACATCTTTTTAAAAACCAGAGAAGGGTTTGGGTGCCACAGTAAATTTCTATTCATGGGAGGAGATGGCCATTTTTGCCTGTTCCCCTCTCCTCTTGCACTCTCTCGATTGTACCCCATGGTATTCCTCTGTGTTCCTTGGAGAGCAACATATCAGGGTGTGGCAGAAGCACAAGATGAGGAAATCCTGTTGCGTTGATGGAGATGCCTTCTGTTTGTGACTAGTTAGTGACTACTGCAGGATCTAAGCCAAGGCTCCTCAGTCCACATTACACTTTGCTTGGTACATTCCTCCTGTAAGCCTTGGGGAAAATACTGCTACCAATTTCCCTGAAAGGTGGGAAATTTGCATCTACTCCCCCTCTTTTAGATTGGTCAAGTTATTTCATAGAGGAATTTTCGTCTTCTCTCTGCCAGATGTCTTTGAATGGCTTGTATTAATATGGGGAGACAGCTGTCCTTTAAGAAGCTGTGTAACTAACTGTAGAGCAGTTGCATCAATGCCAATTTGTCCATTGTTTATTGAGGTAAGTTCACTGCGGCTGCCACACTGGACAAATTTCCATGCTATAAAAGTATAGTTGACTTTTCTGTATCTAAACTACATGTTAGTTTTGTAACCGTTCTGTAGCTATTTTAGTTTTGTATTCATGGTCAATAAATCAGAACGATAAATGTATCCTCAGTTTTAGAAGAGTGGTCCTGTTTTAGAATGAATGTGTAGGAAAGAATGTTGAATACAGAGTACGATGGGCTAACTTTATTTTTCTTAAGGCCTAATGTATCTTCAAATGCACTTATGATCTCAATAGTTTTGTGATACAGTTAGAAGTACTAATGCAATAAGGGCTCTGAAAGGAACCCCAACAGTCCTGTTTTACTGAAGTTACATAACCAGATTTACCAGGAGAACAAAGTACATGGTGCAAACCTGTGTGGTTCTGAGGAAGTAATTTCAAAATGCAGCATGTTTGTGGCACAACTTTTTCTAGTACCATGAATGAGGACTGAAATTGAGCACATTTTTAAAATGGCCAAATTCAGCAATAAAATGGAGTCCATTGTTTATTGAGGTAAGTTCACTGAGGCTGCCACACCGGGCAGATTTCCATGCTATAAAAGTAATGTTGACTTTTCTGTATTTAAACTACACGTTAGTTTTGTAACTGTAGCTATTTTTGTTTTGTATTCATGGTCAATAAATCAGAACGATAAATGTATCCTCAGTTTTAGAAGAGTGGTCCTGTTTTAGAATGAATGTGTAGGAAAGAATTTTGAATACAGAGCATGATGGGCTAATTTTATTTTTCTTAAGGCCTAATGTATCTTCAAATACATTTATGATCTCAATAGTTTTGTGATACAGTTAGAAGTACTAATGCAATAAGGGCTCTGAAAGGAACCCCAACAGTCCTGATTTATTGAAGTTACATGACCAGATTTACCAGGAGAGCAAAGCACATGGTGCAAACCTGTGTGGTTCTGAGGAAGTAATTTCAAAATGCAGCATGTTTGTGGCACAACTTTTTCTAGTACCATGAATAAGGACTGAAATTGAGCATAAAATGGCCAAATTCAGCAATAAAATGGCATCAGTATCCATGGATTGGACCCTTGGACACCATAATGTTAGTGAAAAGTACTCGGAAACGTTGAGTGATTCAGCAAAGAGTACTTTATTAGATCAGAACAAGACAAAGTACACCGGCACGCAGGCCGGTATATATGCCCCAGAAACCCACCACCAAAACACACCCCCAAGTCCCTTATAGGTTGCTACAGTAGCCGAGAGTCCCATAGGGTCTCCGCAGTGGACCTGGCCCTCTGATTGGTGCAGGCCAGGATCCGCTTGGGCTATTGTCCGAAGGAATGAAGCTATGAACTAACGCTGGACCGCATGGCCCAATGGTCGCGCACGTGGTCATGGTGGATACATTACAGTTAGTTTGGCCTTTGGAATGGCGTAACTCTTCTCAGGTTGTACGGTAAATATACCCCTTTCCCACATTGGTTTCTATTAATTTTTGTAACAAAAAGGTGCTTTACTTGGGGACATTATTGCAATGAGGATGAAACCTGTACTCCATCCCTGAAACTTTATGAACTGATATCTGCTAACAGGGATCATCCAAATGGATGCAATGTGTCTGAACCTAGGGCCCTTGCTATACACATATCTTCCTCCTACCCATCATAATGAGGGACATTTTGTTAGCTTGGATTCTCTTTTAATCCCATAGATGATAGATTGTTTCCCATGAGTCATACCTTTTACAAACATAATTTCTATGTATATTTTGGATGCTTTTGAATTTCACACATTCAATTTCTCATCAGTTTTACTGAGTAGTTTAATTAATCAACTACAGTTACTTGAATTCCATAAACAATGAATCACTTCTCTGCCTTGAATACCTCCCCCCCCCGTCTGCAAACCTCTCTTTTGGAGTACATCCATTATTGACTTCAAACGCTTAATTATATGTTGTTCCTCTAGTCCACCTCATGGATTGCTTGCTGTAAGCAAAGAAATTTTGCCTTCCTTATCCCGTCTGGAATTATGTAGCATATGTTTCATTCTGTTCCTAAAAGGACTATTTGTTTGCCAGCTACTCCACCGACATCTGTTACCTGAGGCTATATATGAACTAATTATCCTTCAACAAATAATAACATGCAGCAAATACAATGAACAGTAGCTCATTGAATAACTTATACAGAGAAAGCCTGTACTGAAGAAAGGAGGTCAGACCATTATCCTAATAAAACCTGTGGGTCTTATGATTTTGGAGCTTGTGATACACATATAATGCAGTTCTGATCTGCTTTCCAGTTCTGGTTTAAATATCCAAAAAGTGTCATCCTAAGCATAATTACACTCTTCTAAATCCATTGAAGTCAATAGGCTTAGAAAGATTTAACTCTGCTGGATGGCACCGCAACAGGTAAGTTGCAAGGAATTCAGATTTATCTGTGAATAGATGTTTGGACTTTATCTGATGATCATATAGCTTAATACAGGATAGAAACGTAATTTTCCTCTTTGGACATTACACTGGAAACACAAGATGGTGTTAGAATGGTCTGTAGCAGTAGAACTATGGTTTGTGCACAGGGGAAGGCACCAGACGAGGATAAAGTATACCATTCTTTCTTGTCTGTTCGCTACCCACCCACCTATCTAGTAAGCCTAGGAAAAACTATTTATAAAAGAGATGTTTTGATTGCCCATTTTGCCTGCCTGAGTCCCACCCTTGCTAGGGATAAAGCCAGATGAGTTGGTTCTTTAGACTTTCTGCCCAGCTTATTCATTTTGCCACCCTTGTCCCAATCCAGGGACAGGGGTGATGCTCAGTGTTTATTGAGAGTTCTAAATAAGTTCAAGAATACTTAGCATATGTGCATTCTTGAAACTGCCGTTTGGGAACTGTGGTACCTGTACCAGGAAAGGTGTTGTGCTGCCTAGAAAAGCATCTGTTGCTCTATATATGTCATGCTCAAGCTTTTGCCCATGGTTGTGCACCATGGTATGCACCAACATCAACAACAGGGCGGCAGCTTGCCTCATGAAGTGGTGAATGCTGTGTAGACTGTGCATTTGCAAAAACAGCACATGAACTGAAAATGCAGGTTCTTTTAATTTGGAAAAACATAGCAGTTTAAAAGTATGAGAGATCAACTGGAGAGGAACTGGCATTGTAAGCATGCCCAGTTTGATTTTGAAATACATTATCTGCAAGGATCAGACCGTTGCTAGTTTAAATTCTTAAATATTAAATATTCTGTGACTGAGATGGAAGAAGTGTGTTTTCTTCTCACCTAATCAGAAATATGGTAGCAGAATTGACAGTTATAACAGGTCATGTGTAAATAGTAATCATTTCTTTTAAAATTAAAAATTGAAAAGTTTATTTGAATATCAGTAGCTAATTAATCACCTTCTATTTTCTGCCAGTGTTGTTCCCAATAGATCATACAAGGTTTTCTCATCTGCCTGTTAGATGCATGACCATCTGTTTCCTAAAATGTATTCTATTAATTATCTCTAGGCTTCTCTACTTGGCAAATGCATATATCTTAACCTGTTCGTTTCCTCACGTGGGTTGATGATTGGTGCCTGTATACTGTATGGGAAATGTGACTGGATCCGTCATTTACAAGAACCATCATTTGTAGATTACACAGCTGTGAGAATCAGCTAGAGCTGGAACAAAAACTTCGGAACATTTTAAGTCTTGAACCATTGAGGCTGACTTCAGATTTTTTTGTGCCTGCCCTTCTGCACCACTCTTTTTCTCCGGTTTATTTTTTATGTATTCTATATATGCATTCTGTATCTCCAACATAACCCACATTTTTTTTTCTTAATTGGGGTGGAGACTAATGGTGTGTGGGGTGTCCGATTGCCCTGTTGCAGCTGTGCATTAGCCTTCAGTAAGCGCCAGTAAGCGCCTTTCATTTACCTAAATCCTCCTTGTTTAGTTCTGTGAATGAAACTGGCACAGGGAAATGGCCAATGATGTGGCTGAGCTGGTGCACAAGCGATGGGGCACATCGCAGCCTCCCCTTTCTCTTCCCCTCACTCCCCCACCCCCCTCTATGGCACGCTGCCTCTGGGATACTCTGGGCATAGGCAACCCATATAGGGACACAAGCTCAGAGGTTGGCTGGTCTGTCAGTCAGTTTGTGCTTCAGCAACATCATCCACCATGGCAGTGGTTGTGGAGTCATGGCAGGAGCTGATGGGAACACAGTTCCTCCACAGGACAGTGGGGGAAAGAAATCTTTCCAGCATAAACACTTCCAGAGAACACAGTTTTTCAACTTGCGGGAAGAAATCCAATAAAAAGTAGATGTTTCACTCCCTCCCTCCTTCTGCCTCCAGCTCCACATCGAACCATATGTGTGTGTGGGGGGGGGCAGACAGCAGCTCCCAGCAATGGAAACCAACATTGCTGGTGCAGAGAACTTGTCTTTGCAAAGCCCCCCCCCAAAAAAAATCTGTCTTTGCTTTCCCCAAAAAAGTGAATCAAAGAAAGAAAAAAGACAGATTTAAGCCCACCCACACTGCTGATTGCCTCCACACATCAGGTGCAACTGGCAGAGGAAGCTCAGAGCCTTGGCCCTTTTACAGAATTCAGAGAGCCTTTTGACTTTTATCCCAGTGCTTGCAAACATGCAAGTCTTTGGGGAAGCTCTTGAGAAAAAAACTCTCTTCTCCCCTGAACTTTCTTCCCCATTCAAAGCACATGCCATGCCCACACAATACTTTCTCTTCAGTTGCAACCGTGGAGGGATTCTGAGGGTCCCAGTACCCCCAGAAGGTCCAAAGGGTCGGTGTGACTAACCCAAGGATTGAGTTTACTCCAGAGAGAAAAACACTCCAGTCAGCTTCAAGCTAACATACTATTTTACCGAAGTAATCAAAGTAAAAATATGAACAAATAATAGAACCAGTTGTATAAAAAACCCAAAGACAAAAACAGAAAGAAAGTTCCTTGTCTGCTCACCAAACCCTACAGGAGGGGTTGCTGAAGAAGCCGCACAGAACATCCAATTTAATACTATTTTATACTCTCTTGGTCACCTAGAGGATACAATGCAAGATGCCAAGCAGAATGGGGTGGTCCATGATGGAAACCAGATGCCATCCCCTTACCAATGGTAAGATCAGCAATGAACTTTTACCTAGATACATACTTTTTGCCCTGTACTCTTCAGATATTATTGAGCCCTCTGTGCTAATCTGTAATGTTTAGGCTAAGTGTTTGGCACACAGAGGGCCTGAAAGCTATGAATCCAGGCCAAAGGTATATCTGAAGGGCACAGCTTAGGTTGCCAGCAAGCAAACAAAGGCTCATGGGATATATGAGTCAAAGAACAGAAGTTAGGTATAGCAAAACCAACCTAGAAATAAGGAACAGAAAGGCCCAGGCCCGTGAAACCCTGAACTCTGCCACAGCAAGCACAACCAACGACTCCTCGGGAGGACGCAGAAGGGGGTGGGCAGAGGAGTGGCCTCTGAGGGGGCCAGAAAAGGGGCAGGGGGAGAAAATCAGAGGAAATATTTCTGAATGTGAATTACTCCGGTGTGGAAGCGGTGGAGGGGAGGAAAGTCCATGGCAAAACAGCATTCAGAAAACCTGGGGAAACAGCAGAGGAAAATCAAACTGAGACCTGAGCAATACAGAATTAAAAATAACCCTACAGAAATGCAGATCAAAACTCGTAGGCAATGCAGAATTAAAAATATACGAGTCAAAAGTGAGAGGGAATGAAGAATGAAAAATATACCACGAGGCAGAACAGCTGTAAGTGCGGGGAATAACCCAGTGCAGAAAGGGCCTAAAGTGGCACCATATCAGAGATTTTGGGAGGGCTTTCTGATTCTGTAGTTTTATGTGGCCTGTTTAACTATGCTATTTAATCCTGGGGCCACAGTTGCTACCTGTCAAGCATGGCAAAGCACATACTGTCAGGCAAGGTGATGAAGGGTGGAAGATAGAGACAGAGACTTAAGCTATATTTTCACCTCATAGCACTCAGAAGGAAAGGTTTTGCTTTTGCATACTAGTAGACAGGCAAGGCTACAGAGATTACTAGTTATCTTACCCCCACCCCTAGTGGTTGAACACAGAGATTTAGGAGATATACTAAACATCAGGGCTGGTGAAAGATCAGATCCCCTCCCTTGCACAAGATAGAAAAGAGTAAGAATCCAGTAGCACCTTAAAGACTAAAAGAATTTGTGGTAGGGTATGAGCTTATGAGCTACCACACATTTTGTTAATCTTTAAGGTGCTACTGGTCTCTTACTCTTCGCTACAGCTACAGACAGACTAACACAGCTACCCATCTTCATCTTGCACAAGATAGAACCACTGATTAGATATCTGTGATGTCTCAGATGTCTTAATTTTGTTTAAGAGCACTGTAGCCCTAAGGCATGTCATGCATAAATCAGGAGACTGAAAGAAAGAAAGTACAGTGAGGAAAGGCACAGGAGAGGGCAATGGAAATGAGTACTGGATTTATCTTTTCATACAACGAGCACTCATTTTGATATTAAAGTGTCTAATTTAAGTTTGAAGAACAAGAAATGATAAAAATCTAACTCTTTTGTTAGAGGTGGGAGGACACACTCCCCAAAATGACTGCAGACATTCCTGCACATCTGTTTGTAACCACTGGTGTGATTAGGAGTGTACTCTGATTGACATGGCAAATGCAGAATGGTTACATGCTTAAGTGTGAACACACCACTCTGCATCTAGGATGCTGTGAATAGTTAAAAATGAACACAGGGTGCTGCTCACTGGTTTTAAGATACCAAATATAAATTGGTCCCAAGTTGACTGTTTGTCATGGAGTGTCAGCAACATTAAATGGTGAAGGAGGACTGGATAGAAAAGAAAAAAAGAAACAGACCGAGCTGAAGGGTGAAAGGGTGGGGTTGGATCCCCCCTAAAACTTCCATGATTGGAAAACTTTTGGTCCGTGGAGGTGTGATTTTCCTGCCTTCCCCCTTTCCCCCTTGCTGCTGCAGCCCCAACTGATCCTCAAAATGCTCTTTGTAGGAGATAAGGAACCCTCAGGAATAGCTTGCGAGAAGTAGGAAGTCTGCCACGGGAGGGAGAAATTGCCTTTCCTGCCTTGCTTAAATTGTAGGCATGATCTAACTAGTTGATTGTTCCCTGCACACAGTTGGGCTGAATTACCTCATATACTCTCAGAGATCTAATCTGAAGGCTACAGCTCATGTCCCGCCCTCCTGGCTCCTTCTTTCTTGATCTTTAAATAGGTAGCTACTGGGCTTCACAATAAAGTTCAATGGATCATGCTGCCCCTTTTCTAACACTTCTGGGAACAGTCCATTTTCTAGGCGTGTTGCAATATTATATGGTAAAGGTATCTGTATAAAAAACAAAAGATGTGAGATTCTAAACAGAGGGATTTCTAGATGCTTTGTCATGTGTATTTGTGTCCTGAAAACGGCAAAGGCAAGCAGAGTTTGAAGCCCTAAATGCAACCAGAAGCTACAATTTGCTGCATTTTATTGGAAGCAGTGTGTCAAGGCCCCAGCAATGCATGATGCTGTAACAATTATACCTTTTAATGGGAATGAAATTAACTCCTGTCATTTGTACAGTCGAAATCTGGGAAACTTGCACACCACTAATGTAAGTGGAATAGAGAAGGCAATAACCTCTGAAAAGAGTAACATTGTTATTAGCTGTACAACAGGGTAAAATGAAACAAAGGGAAAACGATCAATGAGCCAAATGGCAGAGATGTACCTTGACAGCTAGAGCATAACAATAGAATTCTGCAAAAAGCAAAGACATTTTAAAAGAAGAAAAAAACGTTTGTTGTATTAAAGGGTTGTTTTTGTGCTTTTCACAGATTCACATAATATGTACAAAAGACTTTAAATTAGAATCCTGGGGAAAGAGATACCTGAAAAAAGGCTGCACGTGTATAATTGAAACTGAGACTCCCCTAAAAAGCCGTTTGGTAAATGAAATCACCTGCACACAATGGAAAGTAATGTGGTTCCATAGTTCAGTTTGTTCATAATAATGTCTAATAATAACCATAGTTGTTGCTTTGCTTTTCATAAACCGGTATTTTAAGGATCTCCATTCTTAGGCATACAAAGCCAAACAATGGGGGGGGGGGAACCTACAGTTCAAATCCATCCATAGTGGGTTTTAGTGTAAACACAGAGCTTCTACTTAACTGGGGTACCCCATACACGGTAATATTAAGGAATGGGATAATATGCAAAGAGTCCTTGTTCTGAAGGAGGTTGGCACACTTTCGAACATAGAATTTCCACTGAAATATATGACTGATTAGTTCTGTTAATCACTCTTAAGCAAACTGAATACCTACATGACAAGCCACCCCAGTATAACGTGGGATTTGGGGTGCTAAGTCTGAGTATACACATTCAGTCTGAGTATACATGTGTAGGCTTGCTTGTGTGAATGTAAATTTTGCTTTTCAAGGGGTTCCCAAACATATGCACATAGAGTACACACAGTGGTCTGGATCTCACCACTTTGTTCCATTGGTACCTCTCTATTCCTTAGACAATCCCTTCTGTTGTCATCAGTGGTAGGGTACTATCGCCCTAGGAATGTGCATGCACCAACAGAATTAAATGATAGGACACAAGCCATTGTTGTAAATGTGCATGGTATGTTGATAAAGTACACTGAATTGGGTTTACTGTCTTAGCCCTGTTTTCTCTCCCACACATGCATGTGCAGTGTGCACTCACTGAACCTCTGTAAAGGGCAAATCTGTGGAAGCAATTCACTGATATCCTTTCTGCAAATGTTTCATGTTATGAACTCTAAAAGGAAGTCATTATTATTATTCCTCACATTCAGTACCTATTTTAGATATTCCTTGATGTTATGCCATAGTATATATTGCTGAGAACAGATCTCCAATGTAGCTTAACTCTATGAGTAATGTTAATGTATTTTGCAGTATGGCTCCATGTCCTGGTATTTTAGACTGTTTTAATGTATTTTTGTATGAACTTCTTGTACACCACTCTGAGCCCACTTGCAGGGAGGGCGGTATAGAAACAATGAAAATAAATAAATCTGTAGAAAAGAGCAAGAGTCCAGTAGCACCTTAAAGGCTAATAAAATTTGTTGCAGGGTATAAGCTTTCTTGAATCACTGCTCACTTCTTCAGATACACAGCTAGAATGTGAGTCCATCTTTCATATATATTGGAAAGTGGATTGATTTCAGATGCAGAATGGCATTAGTAGGCAAATGACAATAGAAGGGGAATGACAATAGCAGGAGTGATTAGATTAGGTGTGATATGCAGAGCAGTAGTAGGCATGGACAAATCAGTGTTGGCAATGAGACAGGAAACCTAGGTCTCGATTAAGTCCAGGTGGATGCATTGTCTTGAGGTTCATTATCAGTTGCAATCAGTGCTGCTGGTTCCATGCACAGGGCCAGCTAGACAGGAACAGAACAGGTGCCTCAATGCATGGATGAGAAAATGGTGTTGGGAGGAAGGGTTCAGATTTGTTTGTAAGTAAAAGTAAAAGTTAGACACTGGGGAATCTTCTGGGACAAGCCAGACATGTACAAAAGAGATAGACTTCATTTGAACCAAAATGGAACCAGGCTGTTGGCAACTAATATCAAAGTTTTCAGAGCAGCTTTTAAACTAATTGTGGGGGGGAAGATGACAGGAGCTGGAGAGCCTCCAGTTTGGGACAAGTCAGTCCAAAGGGATAATTGTGCAAACACTCGGGGTAATATTGATAGGAGTGTAGGGACCAATGGCAACTTGGGAGTGAGGGACCAATGGCAACTGATGTGCATTTGTGGCGACTAAGGGGCCGAGGGAGGTGAGGGTTACTGGAGAGGGAAACGTATTATGCCAGTGATAGAAGCCAAGATGGGGAGCTGGAGTGCTTGGTGTTTAATGACAATTTAGATATAGTAGGTATCTCAGAAACATGGTGGAATAGGAAAAATCTATGAGATACAATCATTCCTTGGTATAGGCTCTATAGGCAAGACAGGAAGGGATGGGTTATTGGTGGTGTTGCATTGTACATCAAAGAGAACATAAAATCAAATGAATTAGAAAACATCAGGGGAATTAACTCCCCAACAAAGGTGATATGGGTGGAAATACTGGACCCTAATGGTTACTTACAAGTGGGGGTGTACTATCACCCACCTGATGAAACCCTTGAGGCTGATCTTGTGATGGAGAAGGAAATAAGGGAGGTGACTATAGCAGAAAATGTTATTACACTGGGGGACTTCACAATGACTGGGTAAACGTGCTCAAGCCATGTCATAGAAATTATATTCCTAGACATCATACATGGTTGTGCACTGGAACAGTTGGTCACAGAGCCAACCAGAGGGGTAGTGACCTTGGACTTGGTTCTGATTGGGTCTCAAGGCCTTGTGAAAGATGTAGAGGTTGTTATACCAATTGGGAACAGTGACTACAATGCTATAAAGCTCAGCATTAAGATCAATAGAAAGTTACCCCTGAAGACCAAAATGGTAACATTTGATTTCAAAAGAGGGAAGTTTACAAAAATGAGGGGGAAAGTAACAAAGAAGCTAGCTAAAGAGAAAACACAAGAGAGTCACATTTCTAGAGGATGCTTGGAATCTACTTAAAAATCACACGAATTGAAGCCCAAATAGAATGCATTCCACAGGAGAGGAAAGGCACTGCCAAGTCTAAAAGAAGGCCTGTGTGCTTAACAACACAAGTCAAGGAAGCTATAAAAAGTAAAGAGGCATCTTTTAAAAAGTGGAAGGTCTGCCCCAATAAATTGAACAAGAGGGACCACAGGCTCTGGCAAAAGAAATGTAAGTTAATAATTTGGCATGCAAAAAAAAAGATTTTGAGAAGCAGGTTGCTAAAAGCAAGACAAACAATACATATATCCAGAGCAGGAAACTAGCCAGAGAAGCAGTGGGGCCTTTGGATGACAAAGGAATAAAGGGACTGCTAAAGGAAGATTGGGAGATAGCAGAGAAGCTCAATGACTTTTTAGCTTCTGTGTTCACTGTGGAAAATGTGGGGCATGTACCCATGCCACAGCCCCTATTTTCAGGGAAGGAGTCTGAAGAACTAACCCAAATTGAGGTGACCAGAGATGAACTTCTAGAACTACTGGGGAAATTAAAAACTGATAAGTCTCCAGGTCCTGAGGGCATCCACCCAAGAGTTCTTAAGGAACTCAGATGTGAGAAAGTTGATCTACTAACTCATATATGTAACCTATCACTAAATTCAGCCACTGTTCCAGAAGACTAGAGAGTAGCAAATGCTACACCAATTTTTTTTAAAGGGATCCAGAGGGGAACCAGGAAATTATAGGCCAGTCAACCTAATGTCGGTCCCAGGCAAATTTATTTATTTATTATTTATTAGATTTATATCCCACCCTCCCTGCCAAAGTAGGCTCAGTGGGAATTGTAATCAAAGATAGAATTTTTACGCACAGAGGGACAAAGCCTGCTGAAGGAAAATCAGCATGGCTTCTGCAAAGAGAAGTCCTGTTCTTTGAGAAAGGGAAAAAGCATGTAGATTTTTTTTTTTGCCAGAATGATTTTATTGAAACAACTTTTAAAATAATTTTACATAACATGTAAACTGCATGAACATCAAAAAGGTGAGTCATATCATAGAAAACAGCAAAAATAAGAAGTCTTAATACAGGGTCAAGAAAATTTTATGGGTCCATTGCGTGTATAAGTTAAACATACTTTTTGATCGAAAAATTGTTTGTCTTAATTGTTACATAACAGGAAGGAAGAAATAGAAGGTGAACTAACGAAGGGTTTATGAAACAAAAAATTTGGGTCTGTTAATTGTATAGTAAAAGTTTGAATTTTGTGTTCCTAATCGTTTCCCAATCAAATTTGTCTATACCTATTTTCTCTAAAATTGGGTACCAAATATTTAAAGGGCTCATTAGGTTGCATTCTGTCTGGGTTTCAGAGTATAAGGTGTTAAAATTTTCTAGCATGAAAATGTCCCATACTTTGTGTGTCCACTGTTGAATGTGGGGAGGCTGTTTGTCTTTCCATTTCTTAGCAATATTAATTTTTGCCGCTGTAAGTAGACGATTTATCAGTTGTTTTCTAATGTCAGGCGGGCTTTCTTCTGGCCACAGGTTCAATAAAATTATAGAGGGGCTTAAAGGTATTTCCCAGTCTGTCAGTGTTTTAATTCGTTGGGAGATCTGCGTCCAAAATTTAGCTATGTACTTACAGGACCACCAGCAGTGCAGGAATGTGGCTTTCTCTCCACATCCCTTCCAGCACAGAGGAGATATAGTAGGGATCATGTGGATCAACTTTGTAGGTGTTAAGTACCAACGGAGGAGTACCTTCACGTTTGCTTCTTGAATATACAGCGATTTGGAGAGAAAGGATTGCGTCTTCCAAATTTGGGACCATTGTTGCTCTGTGATTTGCATATTCAGGTCGGTTTCCCATGCTGTTTGATAGCTAAGATGTTTCTTGTATAGGGGGGTTAGCAGTAGCTTATAGATTTTGGATATGAGTCCTTTCTTCTTGTGCTCCAGGTAGAGAAGGCGTTCAAATTCCGTTAGAGGAGCGTCTAGTGCATTTGTGAAGATCGGATCTTCTAAAAGGTGTCTTAATTGGAGGTATTCAAACCATTTTATTGCGGTTTTGTATTTGCATTCAATACTGTTTTTGTCAAGTATTCGACCGTTTTGTGTAATGTCGATAATCCGCAATATTTTCTTTTTTCTCCAGGCTACGAAGGATGAAGGATCTTTGGCCGGGGGAAACCAATTTTGTCCACTGAAAGTGCTGAGTTTCGAGTTAGGTGTGGTAAGTATATTTTTGTGTTGGTACCAGATTTTGAGCGTGTTGTATAGGAATGGAGATATTCTTGAGCTTAGGTGTTTAGGTAACGTCTTTTTCCAAAGTAGTTCTTGAAAGTTTTGTCCTTCCGTGGTTTGTTCTTCAATCCATTTCCAATCAAGTATAAAATTCTGATTGTATTGTCTGACTAGTGAGGCTAGTGCTGTGGCCTTGTAGTACAATGTAATATCAGGTGTTGCCAGTCCACCCTTACGAGGTGGCCTTTTTATTGTTTCGAATTTTACTCTGGGAGCTTTGAATTTCCAAATGAACCGATTTAAATCTTTTTGCCATTTTTTAAGAAGATTGGGAGGTATAGAAATAGGTAGAGTACGATATAGGTACATATATTTTGGGAGAGCATATGAGCGTATAATTGCTATACGGTCTAGCCAAGTGAAAAAGGTGGTGTTCCACTTCTTTAAGTTGGTTAAGATCTCCTTATGGATAGCGTCGTGGTTGACCTTAAGAATATCCGTTAAGTCGAGAGGGATTTTGATGCCCAAATAGGGCAGTTGAGAGTTGATCCATTGAAAATTGAAAGAGGTTTTAAGAGCGCTCTCATTTCCTTTGGGGATGAAAATGGGATAAATCAAGGATTTGGTAGCGTTGACTTGTAGACCTGCCAGTTTTCCAAAGGTGTTCAGTGAGGTCTGAATGGCATGGAGAGAGTTTTCCGGAGAGGACACATAGAGGAGAATATCATCGGCAAACATGCTTATCTTGAATTCTTTCCCTTGTATTTTAATCCCTTTGAAGTCTTTGTTTGCTCTTAGAGAGCATGCAAGTGGTTCCATGGCCAAGATAAATAGCAAAGGAGACAGGGGGCAGCCCTGTCTAGTGCCCCTTTGGAGGACAATGGTATTAGAGGACTCTCCATTGGCTAAGATGGTGGTCTTGGGCTTGTCGTACACTGCTTGAATCAGGTTACAAAACTTTGGGCCGAACTCGAGATGGTTAAGTAAAGCTTTGAGATAGGGGATCTCCAGCGAGTTGAAAGCTTTTTGTATATCTAGAGAGAGTATCAAGGATGGTTGTGCTTTGTTAAGTCTTCCAAAGTGAATGATGTTGAGAGTTTTTCTAATGTTATCTCCAATGTCTCTCGTTGGAACGAATCCCGTTTGATCTTGATTTATATATTCACTAATGATGGTCTTTAGCCTATTTGCAATCATGCCTGTGAATATCTTATAGTCTGTGTTGACTAGGGATATCGGGCGGTAAGCCGCTGGGTCCGTCTCATCTTTTCCTTTTTTTGGAATCAGGACGACGTTTGCCATGTGCCAGGTTTCAGGCATGATTCCTGTAGTTTGAGTGGTGTTACATACCTTCAGTAAAGCTACGTTCAAGGCTGGAAAGAATGTTTTATAAAATTCTGTACAGAAGCCATCTGGGCCTGGAGCCTTATTGTTCTTCATAGATTTTATGGTTTGTTCCAGTTCTTGAATGGTAAATGGTGCTTCTAAGAAATCCTGATGTTCAATGGATAATTTGTGTAATTGTTCTATAGAGCTTAAATACCTATGGATGGCCACTACGTCTGGGGTAGTGGTGGAGTAGAGCTTGCTATAAAAATTTTCAAGAGTCAGCAGAATTTCTTTAGTGGAGTGATGTAATATGTTTTGATTATTACGTAGTCCTTTGATATGTCTGTCAGCCTGCCTCTTCTTTATTTTCCAAAATAAAAATCTTAACCGTTTTGCAGATTTGGTAGTATTATTTTTATAGTAGTTAAAATTTGTTTTCAGAATATCAGTTGTTTCAAGCATCTCTAGTTGTTTACGGGCGTTTTGCAGGCGCTTAAAAATTCTTTTACTACAAGTTTCCTTGTGTTTTTGTTCCAGAGCTTGTATCGAGGCGGAGAGGTCTGATTTAATTTCTCTTTTTTTTTTCCTATAGGAAGATAAAAGTGAGATGCACTGACCCCTGATGTAGGCTTTAGAGGCATCCCAGATGGAGTTGGGTGAAACTTCGTCTGTCGTATTTAATTTGTAGAACTCTTTGAGTTGTTGAAGTAGCATGTATTTTATCTCTGGTTCATGAATGAGAATTTTATTAAATTTCCAAAAACGCTGGTTCTGTTGGTTTTCATTCATATTTAAGGTGCATATGACGGGTGCATGATCCGACCATAATTGTGTGGCAATTGAAGAGGAAACTGCTTTGTTTTGGAGGGAGGCCGAAATAAACAAATAATCAATGCGTGAGTGTGTTCTGTGTCTGTTAGAGTAATATGTATAGTCACGTTCTTGATCATGATGGATCCTCCAGATGTCTAAAAGTTCGTATTTGTTTACCATAGCTTGGAAAGAGGATATTTTTTTTGGTCTGTTGTGAACTGAAGCAGGAGATTTGTTTTTTGATTTATCAAGTGTAGGGTCGATACAATAATTAAAATCCCCACCTAGAATTATATGGCCATTCGCAAAAGTTTTTAATTTAGCCAGCACAGTGGATAAAAAATGTAATTGGTTGGTGTTGGGGGCGTAGATAGTGGCAAGGGTCAAATGGACACCATTCAGAACCCCTTTTACAAAAAGAAAGCGGCCTTCTTTGTCTATAATGATGTCTTTTTGAGTGAAATCAAATTTTGTGTCTTTTGATATTGCAATAGCCACTCCTCGGGATTTATTTGAGCCTGGGGCTAAAATTTGAGTTGAAAACCAGGTTTCTGGTAAAACTTTTGTGCCTTTTTTTACATAGGTCTCTTGCAAAAACGCAACATGTGTATGTTGTTTTTGTAACTGTTTGGCTATGCGCTTAGCCTTAATGTAACCATTGAGCCCACGACAGTTTAAGGACAAAACATTTAAACCTTCCATAACCTTGTAAAAGTTGGACCTGAGCGTTGTTTTGCAACTATAAAGATAACATGCATAGTAGATCTAGAAACATAAAAAAAGATTCTCAACAGAAACATTGCAGTTATATCACCTATCAACTGTGTAGACTTGTTCAGTGGAGTTAACTTGTAAAGAATCTTAACATATTTATATACTAACTGATATGATCTTCCTTTTTGGAGATTAAGAATAACAATAACAAAAACCTCTCCCCCTCCCCCCTTTCCCCTCCCCCC
>NW_015165904.1:52171-53939 GCF_001447785.1 Gekko japonicus
TTGCCCCTGTAATCCCTGCGTGAAGAGTAAAACTCTCCACTGAGCTGTAAGAGCTCAAAACTGGGAAATACATGGAGAAATAAGAATAAACATTTTAGTACAATCATGTGGAAAGAAAGAAGTAGTTTAGAGGGTCTTAAAAGAGAAACCCAAGTTACTCCTCCTCCCAAACTCCTATTTGAAAAAGAACTCCTTGACTTAAACATGTAAACTATAGTTTAACATGGCCTCTATCTATGGTGTGCACTAAACTTGCTAGCTTAAACTGCAAAATAATGAGCAGAACCTGTGTGGTGAGTTAAAAGTTCATCCGTCGCCTTGAAGTATTCCTGTGCCAGCGTTGTGGAGTGGATATTTGGGGTCTTTTCCTTTTTTTCCCGGCTTCCTCCGCGTCTGCTTCCATCTCATCTTCGGATTGTAGACCAAGCGCTTTGAGCAGAGCATTACCCGAATCGATGTCTGCTGCCTGGTGTAATGTTCCTTTATGTTTGACTTGCAGGTAGCCCGTTGCAGCCCAGCGATATTTGATGTCTTCGGCGATGAGTCTCGTGGTTATGGGTTTCAGGGTTCTTCTAATCTGGAGAGCTTCCGGAGGTATGTCTGGAAAGATGGTGATGATCTCCCCTTCGTATTTAAAATTGCCTGCTTTTTTCGTTTCCTGGAGGATTTTATGTTTGACTGATAGATCTAGAAATTCTACCAGTATGTCCCTCGGGCCACGTCGTTTGTCTGCTGCTATGTTTCCCAGTCTGTAAGCTCGATTCAGCCTGGGTCCCCCTTCTTCTTCCAAAGATATCACTGAAGTTAGCCAGCCGGCTATAAAGGAAGTAAGTGGAGTTTGCCCTTCAGAGTTCTCTGGGAACCCGCGGAATTTTAAGAATTTTTCCCGGGATCTGTGTTCCAATAGGAGGATTCGCTCCTTTGCCCATGTCTCTTCATCTTGCAAATGTCGGATATCTTCTTGGTTATTCACGGATACTTCCATAGCTGTGTCCGCGGATAGAGCTATTTGCTGAATTGCAGTTTGTAACTCGTCCACGCGATCAGTAAGAGGTTTGATGATGGCGTTCATGCTTTCAAGAATTTCGGCTTTTAGCTCTTTGAGTGAATCAGCAAAGTCTTGTTTTCTGAAGACTGCCGTTGCCTGGCTAGAAATCGCGCATTCAGCCGCCATTTTTTCTAGTGCACGCCGAGGGCTTGATGTTGGCTCAGGCGTTTTTTCAAGCTGAAAAAAGCTTTTTAAATGGGAGCTTGCTTTGGCATTCGTTGGTATTTTACTTTTTAACTGTTTTCCCATGCCGTTGATGGTTTGGAGTTCGTTGAAAATGTCGTTTTGA
This sequence comes from Gekko japonicus, assembly GCF_001447785.1. Classification (NCBI taxonomy): domain Eukaryota; kingdom Metazoa; phylum Chordata; class Lepidosauria; order Squamata; family Gekkonidae; genus Gekko; species Gekko japonicus. The sequence continues at coordinate 53,509 of NW_015165904.1, forward strand.
ATTAGGAGTTAGGAGGAGGCTCGGGATCTCTTTCAAAATGCGTCCGCCATCACTGAGCCCGACGCCCCGCCCCCCAAAAAGCATGTAGATAATAGTGACCCAGTAGACATTCTATATCTGGACTTTCAAATTGCTTTTAATAAGGCACCTCAGCAAATACTTCTGAGTAAACTTAGCAGCCATGGGATAAGAGGATGGGTTGTTTTATGGATTAAAAACTGGTTAAATGACAGGAAGTAAAGAGTAGGAATCAATGGACAGTTCTCACAATGGAGAGAAGTAAGCAGTGGGATCCCACAAGGATTGGTATTAGAGCTGGTACTATTTAATTTATTCATCAGTGGCCCTGTTCATACGAGGCGTTTTGGGCCAGGAGGGGGACGGAACGGAGGCGGAGCAAACAGGCGCGATCCCACTGCAACATCTGGGAA
>NW_015165904.1:54014-92621 GCF_001447785.1 Gekko japonicus
GCTGAGGGGATCCGTGGGATCCTGCCGCGGCGTCTCAAGTTTGGCGCGGCTCTGATTAGCCGCGTTTCAGCCGTCCCGTGTGGCAGGGACCAGTGATCTGTAACTGGGAGTGAGTAGTGTAGTGTCCACATTTGCAGATGACACCAAATTATTCAAGAAGGTGAAAACCAAGGCTGACTGTGAAGAGCTCCAAGAGGACCTCCACAAACTGGGTGAGTGGGCGACAATGTGGCAAATGAAGTTTAGTCTTGGTAAGTGTAAAGTGATGCACATTGAGATCAAAAATCCCAGCTTCAAGTATAGGCTAATAAGGTCTGAACTTGCTGAAACTGAGACGGGAAAAAATCTTGGGGTCATAGTGGATGACTCAATGAAAGTGTCAACCCAATGTGTTGCAGCAGTGAAAAAGGCAAACTCTATGCTAGGGATTATTAGGAAAGGGATTGAGAATAAAATGGCCAATATTATCATGCTCCTCTATAGATCTATGCTGTGGCCTCATTTGGAATAAAGTGTGCAGTTCTGGTCCCCATATCTCAAAAAGAACAGTGCAGAGCCGGAAAAAGTGAGGAGGAGAGCCAAGATGATTGGAGCACCTTCCCTATGAGGAAAGGCTGAAGAATCTGGGACTTTTCAGTTTAGAAAAGAGACAAAAAGGGGAGGTCATGATAGAGGTTTATAAAATTATGCATGGGATGGAGAGAGTTGACACAGAGAAATTTTTCTCCCTCTCCCAAAATACTAGCACCCAAGGGCATCCAATGAAACTGATGGGCAGTAGGTTCAAGATGGACTAAAGGAAATACTACTTTACACAGAGAGTGATTAAAATGTGGAATTCACTGCCAGAGGATGTAGTGACAGCCACAGTAATAAACAGATTTAAAAGGGGATTAGATAGATTCATGGAGGATAAGTCTATCAATGACTACTAGCCATGGTGACAACCCCCATACTCAGAGGCAATAAACCTCTGAATCCCAAAGCCCGGAGGCAACATCAGCTGGCCGGTGGCAGATTGGGGCCCTCCAAAATGGGGGGAAACCCACCCTCATTGGGGGATGGCAACTCTAGTTGAACTGGCTTGAGTTGTGAGCTGTAGGTTGACTGTTGTCATTTTCTTTGGGCTTGTCTTGTAGCAAGCTGTCCCTGGGTATCATTCTGGCCTTTCCAGTCATCTTTCTCACTATATCAGGAGTAGTATCTGGAAGATTGGGTTTGAATCCCCACTCATTACGTGGGAAGTTTTCTGGATGACCTTGGGCCAACCATACTGTCTCATACTGTCATACTGTCTCAGCCTAACCCAACTCACAGGGCTGTTGTGAGGATAAAATGGAGGAGAGGAGAAGGGCGTAAGCCACTTTGGGTCCCCATTGGGGAGAAAGGTGGGGCATAAATGAATGAACGAATTAAATAAATAAATAAATAAAAGAGGCCTATGTGTGCAACTGCACACGCACACATGTGTGAAGAAGACTTCCATGTTTCAGTAGAAGAGGGGAAATTTGCCAAATTTCCCTTCCAGCAATAGTTCCTTGTACCTCATTGAATGAACGCTGGAGGGTCTGTCACTCTTTGGGCCATCTGTTGGGGGTTGGTAAGGGAGACTCCATGGGACATGGAAAGATAAACACTCACTTCATGCATATGGAATACACCTAGCATGGACTTTTAGACTCCAGACAAGGTGTTCACTGGATAGAATTTCTGTGTATGTTTGCTCTTTAGTTTTGACCTGATTCCAGTACAAGCCAGTGGATTAATATCAACATGAAAAAATGCTATGAAGCATATATTTTGTTTCTGCTGCTTTTATCAAGACATCTTTTGTGTGTCTCACTTCCTTTTCAGTGAAGGGGTAGTTATGGATATGAGGTTGTATGTCTCCCAGTGAACAGAGTATAACTTTTGTTAGCTTATTGAGTGTGGGGGTGGATGAGGAGAGAGAGGAATAACTTCTGTCTCTTACATCTGCTCTTGTATGTCACAAAGTGGTTACTCCCTGTTGTCTTTTGCTGATATCTACTGGTTGCTATTCCCGCTGAGAAGGGTAGGAACGGAATAATTTCATATCCACCCAGGAGCAAATTCAGTTCATATCAGCTTTTCAGTCAGTAATGGGTTGCTATACTCAAAGACTGTAAAATGTTACCAATTCTTTTCTTCCTTTTTTTCTCCACAGAAGCAATCACACACCTTATCACCAAGAAAAATGACCTCCACGGCAACATGATATAAATTCAGAAATTCAGCACGGTCTCAGAGGCTGAACCCACAATGGGATTCAAAGTTGTGGCATTGAAGACTGTAGAGGATCAGCGAACTAAGGCAAGAAGCATTAGTGTGTTAAGCAATCATTTCAACTTCTTTTCTCCCTTTCCATTTTTCATACTTTGGGAATTACATGAAAAAGATCTTTTTCAGATGGCAGATCTAAGTCTGAATCATTTCATCAGTAGATAATATTTTAAAAAAATCAATACAGCAATAACAGGGCTCCTTAAGCTCAGCAGGGTGATCTTAAAAAGTAAATTGAGGCTACAAGGAAGTCATGCTGGCAGAACACTCATGGAGAGCGTTCCTTAGATGTTTCACTCACTTATAATATGTCTACCTAAACCTGATCAAAACAATGGTGCTTTTTAGTTTAAGGAATGAAGATTCAGTGTGGAACATTAACAGAAATAAAATAAAAGAGTAACTGGCTTGGATCCAGTAATGTGGAAGCAGAAACATAAATGGACTTAATGTAGCTCCGCTTGCATGAGATGTTGTGCAACACCTAGCACTTTTCCTCCTATGTATTACTCTATAGGACTCCAGCCACAAAACTGGTTCCACAAGATCTTGCCCAAGTGGGAATACAAATGGAGATACAATAAGATTGACTATTGCAAACTTATTTTTTGCATGTCTGTTTGTGCAAGAACTCCAGTGCAAGTGGAACATTTGTGCTGGATCCAAGCCACTGTGTAAAAGCAATATCTTTACTTGCTTAGTTTAGTTTTCAGTATTAATGGTTTTTCAAAAGATGATCACAACATGTGGTGGGTATTGCAACATCTGTGCATTCAAATATCTATGAAGGTCCAGGAATGTATTAAACTTACATAGATTTATTGCTGTTTTTAGAGCTGCCCTGAGCATGCTTTGCGGGGAGGGCGGGGTACAAATTTGATTATAAATAAATAATTTCTTTGTTAATCTGGCGGAAAGTACGTGTTTTGTTCTGCAAGATAATGAAGCTGTCATTTTAGATTGTTAGATAGGAACAAGAGGTGGACCCGCGATACTCGCGGGGGTGGGGTGGGGAGGGAGGCAGAGCTGCAAAGGGCGGCTCTAGTGGGGGGGATGGAGAAGAAGCCGCGAGGAGTAAGGGGTAGAGCGGCGGCTCTAGTCTTCTTCCTACCCGTTACCCCCGTTTTTTGCTTTCAGGCCATGGCTATTTGCGGAAAGCGGGGTTCTGTGGTGCCTCCCCGCCCCCTTCATGCACTCCCTCAAGTCCCCCCCTCCCCCGTTGCCTTTCCTGGCGCGACGGGCCTTTTGGGCAGATAGAATTGTCAGCATTTAGATTCACTGTTAACCATCTCAGGGGATCTCCCCACACTCAGTGCTCATGAGAAGAGATGATTCATACCAATTTTCTGCCTAAAAAATTCTCTGCATTCATTTCACAAGATGCCCTGGCATTACCGCTTTTCGGCTGCCAATTACAATTTAGGGAAGAAATTCCGTTTCCCCAGGACAAACTAGTGCTCCCAGAACTGGGAGAATAATATATACGTGCACAGCCATCAAGGAAACATGCCTTGGCATAACTGTGCAACGATTGAGTAACAGGCGCATTTATTGCGTTAAAAAAGATATGAAAATCTGGAAAGGCCCTTGAAGAGCACATTTTGTATTCATAAATGATCTGGAGTCAGGGGTTAACCACAAGGACACCAAGTTTACAGAAGACATTGCGGGGGCAGGCCCAAGAAGGCGGTGAAGAAATGCAAACCACCGTCTCCAAACTGGATAAATGAGCCATCGCAGACGGGGCCACTTCACTATTAGATATATAGATGCTCTATTTCTTACAATACTTAACAGCCAGATGAATACTCTGTGTATGTTTGTGTGTGTATGTGTGTGTTGAAAGCAGTCTGACAGCAGGAGCCTATTTGACCCTAAAATGTTCTGAAGCTAAAACTATATTTAGAAGCTCATTGTTTCATATGTAGTTTAAGTGTAATTGCTTGCCCACATACCCCAAAATGAAGATGGCAGAGACAATATATGGCTAAAAATAGGGTTTATTAATCAGTTTTAAACTGTAGAATTTACTAAACTCATTTCCCCTCCTTTTATGTGTGTTCCCTAGAATGCTGTCCAGTTAGGTTTGCCAGTGTTTGGGCAATTCCTCCCTAGTTCAGAGCCCAACACAGCCACAGACCACGCCTTGCTTGTCCTTGCCAGGACCAAACTTGTCCATTGACCCTATTACCCCACACCATTCAGTGTAAAACTTAAGGTTATGATGCACAAAGCCAAAGAATTTATACCCCTCTGTCCATAGCCTTAAATTGTCGGGTTTGGCTGTATCCCCTGATCCTTGGATGTCTTAAGGTGCTTGCCTATCTCGCTTAATATCAGACCTCAAACATGCACTAATCCTGCCCATTGCTAAGTTTAAATCCAACCCTGAAACAACAATGCAAATGCATGAAGTAGGTGAAGAATTATTTCCTCTCTCATCCTATTAGGAAGGTTCTTAAAGAATTGCAGGTTGCCCCTAAAACAAGCAGCTAATCACATATTGCAGAACAGGGAGGGAAGATTGTGAAGCTCCAAGCAAAGGAATGGGTTGGCAAAACGGGATACCGTTAAATAGCTTCGCTAACCTTTGTCCTCTATGGGAACTGCTGCACAAAGCAGCTGTTACTTTCCCATTCTCTGCATCTGCTGCCTTCAGATCTCTAAACTTCTTCCATATGCATTTAAGCAGGAAGCTTGCTATTGGGAGTCAGAAGTCGGGAAATCGTTTTTATTTTTTTTTTTAACCCTGAATTTGTTCAATGTGAGCAATGTTTAAAAGCCTGGTTATGACATATTGTGCTCCCCTCCCCCCCTTTTAGCTCTTTCCAGCAACCTTCTCCAAGAGTCCAGCCTTCTCCCACAAAGGGTTTGCGGGGAGGGCCGGGTATAAATTTGATAATAAATAAAAAAATAAATTAAAAAATTAACACTCACAACACTTTTATCCTTACAGTAGTTGCTGATGCTAAGCTGAATACAGGCAGACAACCTTTCCCCAAACCCCACAGCTTCTACCATGTACATTGATCTGGCTTCATTTGGAGGAGTGAGGGCAAAGAAGGAAAGAGAAAATACATGCAGAAAACACTATCCACGTAAATAACTTTTACACACCATTAATAAACATGTATTTAATTTATTAAAAAGATTTCTATGCAAGCTATTTTAATGCCTTAGAAATCACTGAACTGGGCAATTTGGAAGAGTGTCTGTGCATACATCCACACACACAGCCACACACTCAGATGAAATTAGGTGAACAGTAGTAACAGTAGTGGCTCTTCTTGGACCTATTTGACTACACTTATATTTTTGTTCAGGGCATGTAGTACCAGTGGAAATGGTCAGAGGTGGCATAAGAGGAGGAAAATGATGACTTTTACATGTTTCAGATTCATAATATATTTATAATATTACTTTCTTTAGAAGCAAAGCTTGATTAGATGTAAAACTTTCCATGGCTGCAGTCACACGGAACATTAGCCACGCAAGAGAGATGGAAGACAGGCGGATTTTCCAGGCGCGATCTCACCGGCACATCTGGGAAGCGTAGTGCTTCCGTGGCACAACCAAGGCTTCCCGCCGAAAATGCGCAACAAAAAACTAGTACCTCGGAGGTACTAGTTTCCGGAAACTGTGGGGCAAGGGCAGGTGTCTGATCGCGTTTCCGGTGGCATCCGGTGCCTGCCCATGTCCCCTTGCAAAAAAAAATTTTTCCCCAAGTCTCCGTGGATGCGCACACACACACAATGGAGCATGCGCATTTGTCGTGTACACAAAAAAAGAAAACCAGTTCGCCGCACTGTGTGATTCTTCATTGCGCGCAGGCGTGTCCTGTGATCGGCACCTCTCCTTACCCACGGAACCTCCACGGTACCTCCACAGGACCTCCACAGGAGGTCTGATCGCTTAACCGCACGTTAGTTTGCCCCGGGGCAAACAGCCACGCTTCCCCCTCGCAGTTTCCTGCCCGTGTGACCGGAGCCCATGATAGGAAACAACTTATCAAGAGTACCATTCAGTTTCCCCCCCAAGATAAATCTTAAGAATTTGTTTTCTCTTGTATGTTCTTCAACTAAACTAGTAGATAGGATACTATCTAGATAGAACTCTGGAGGACAGCGGAAGACAGGAGGGCCTGGCATGATGTAGTCCATGGGGTCACGAAGAGTCAGACTCAACTGTGCGACTGAACAACAACAACAGAATACCTATGATAGTTTCCACACTGCTTAATTCCAAAGAAGGATGATATACATCACTTGGCCATCCTCCTTTTTGTCCTAAGAGGCAGGCTAGGTTGAAAGGGAGGGTGGCTAAAGATCAATCTGTGAAGTTCATGGCTCTGTGCTGATTGTCCAGCATTGTAGCCAAAATGCTGTTCATCTGCTTCAAGATACATTTCAGCAATAGACATATCAATTCTATAGTCTGGATCAGGGGTCCCCAATCTCTTTGAGCCTGTGGGCACCTTTGGAATTCTAGCACAGGGCGATTGACACAATCACAAAATGTCTGCCACAGGAGGTGGAGCCAGTCACTCTTTGGGAAGGACAGAATGATCTGTGCACATCTATGTTTCAACTCTATGTTATGGACTCAAATCTAACTCATACTGGGGTCTCTGGGTGTGCTTGGTTCATCTGCACTTGTCAAAAGAATGAATAAGATCCACATTACCTCTCCAGTGCTGCAGATCTGGCCAGGCTTGGAGGGGCTTGGGGTGTGTGTGTGTGTTAAACAATCCCCCAAAGCCAGGTGTCCTTTTCTAAGAAAATTACTCTGAATTTCATGAGACAAAAAGAATAACAATCTGCACCCCTGAGTATAACCTTTCTTACAAGCCAAGTGATCTAGATGCTAATTGTTTTGGTAAGATTATTAAATTTGAGGGCAGAAAAAACAAGGTAAAATGTCACTATGGGGGGAAAGTGTTCATGTGAAATGTGACCTAGAGTGCAAAAGCAATTAAATGAAAACAAATGAAAGTTAATTATTTTAGCATTGTGAAATCCAGGAAAGATATTCAGTATTTTAAATGGGACATTGATAGTATAATGATGGAAACAAAACTGAAAATTAACATGGAGAAACAATAAATCTGGCACATTAGAGTAGCTTTAGAAAGTGGATGACCAACCTAAACCCAAGATCATATTATTAACAGAAGTACTGCATGAATGCTATTTATCATTAATACAGCATCTTTAATATGCACTGCATTTTGATATAATTCTGAACATCATTCTCACAATCTATTATTTGCAAGGTACCAAGGCTGAGATAACAACTTTTTCAAAAATAAATAGGATGTGTGACAAAGTGGATTATAGTCCACAAAAACTAATGCTAGAATAAAAGCTTTTCAGTCTTTAAAATGCCACAAAACCTCTGTTGCTGGGGGTTGTTTTGTTTTTTGCAGCACCAGACTAAAATTGATAACCCTCTAGAATTACATCCACAATTCATACTACATCAGGTCGAATTGGCTTATTATGATGGAATGGATGGTGTCATGCATATGGATTAAAATTTTTGGCATCCCTATTGGTTGGGAAGATGCAACCAATAGACCAACTGTTCACACACTTTGAGAATATATGAAGAGAGTTACAGGAATATCAAATGATCAGGCTGATACATAACCCAGTTAAAATGAAGACAACCCCATCAGCTGTTGTTGAACAACAGGATTAGAACGAAAGGTGCCCTGCTCTAGCAGGAATTCTTCTGTGAGCAGAAGATTCCTTCGGTGAGAGGAAGGTCACTTTTCATGTATGGGAGACCACCTCTGGCTACCATGTTTTGGATTCAATATACTGTTTTCCACTTAGTCCCAATTCAACTAAATTAGCTTCCTTCAGAATCTGTTGATTTAATTGGTTGTGGATTAGACTTTAATTAAAAACATTTTGGCAGATCAGTTAGTTTGTGTAACAAACAGTATAGGGGGATATTTCATGTCTGGCAAGAGTTCAAAAGTAAAGTCATTTTGAAATGTTTGAGATAGGAACAAACTAATTATACAATGGGATTTATTTTAACAATGAGGTTTTAAAAACTGTTGACAGAAATCTTTGGTAATGATTGCATTAGAAATAATCTTTTGAAGTTCATTTCCCAACAGGTATTTTGAAAGGTAATGGTACAAAAGCTAGAAGGTCAGACCATAATGAACTGAAAAGAAGCTTGTATACAAGATACTGAATGACTGTGTTGTCCCTAAAGTGTCATTATATTTAATATACCTTTTAGCAAGATGTCACACTAAAGCATTTAGTTTTGATGTAGCTGTTTTACCAAATTGAATGAAAGACACATTTTAATGCATGTGCACAGAAGAGGACACAATGTAGTATTCTGCTTACTGGGAACTGAAACACAGAAGATGATAAAAGGTGAGTTTTATTATATGGAGAAAGAATGAGCTGGAGCAATTCAGGGCTAACAACCTCAGTGAACATGAAATAGAGTTGTTAGGATTATAGCACAGTAACCAAAACAAGGAACAATAAGGTTAGTGAGATGAATAAGGTTAGAAATAACCACAATACTTAAAACTGTTAAGGAAAAAGATATGGTTGTTTATGGACTCATAATTCAGTAATTAAGATGGCTTTGCAAGCAACAGTTTATAACAGGAATGTCACTTGTAAGGGAGACGGACAATAGCTGCAGTGGCAAATTATTTTTCTGAAGATCTGGAAATATTTTCTTTGTCATTTTTGCATAGCATTCATGCTGATAATACTGAGTTAGAGATCTGTTCTACTAAAAGATTGGTTGAGATTAGGCCAGTGGCAACCCAGGAGAGAGGGTGTTCTCAGTAGTGGAACCAAAACTCCAGAATTCTCTCCCCAGAGAGATTTGTCAGGCCCCTTTTGTTGCCATCTACTGACCCACCACCTTGCCGACACTGGGATCCAGGGGCTGGCCTTGCAGTGGCTTGTCTCCTTTCTCCAAGGTCATGGACAAAGGGTCGCACTGGGGGAACAGCTATCCTGGAAGCACCCATTGGATTGTGGTGTGCCTCAAAGGGCAGTGCTGTCCCCAATGCTTTTTAATATCTACATGCACCCCCTTGCCCAGATTACCCAGAGGCATTAGCTGGGATGTCACCAGTACACGGATGACACCCAGCTCTATCTGTTGTTGGGCAGCTGGTCTGACTCCAAATTGGAAGATCTGGATCGGGTGTTACAAGCCAAGGCTGGCTGGTTTAAGCTGAGTTGACTGAAATTGAATCAGATGAAGACAGAGGTCCTGTGCCTGAGCTGGGGTGGCCCAAGGGTAGGGATCCCACTACCAACCTTCAATGAGGCACCATTGGTGCTAGCGCCAGAGGTTAGGAGTCTGGGAGTGCTCCTGGATGCCTCCTTAACTATGGAGGCCCAGGTAGCAGCCACTGCCAAACTGGCCTTTTACCATCTTCGGCTGATCAAGCAGTTGGTTCACTTCCTCGAACGCAATGACTTGGCAACAGTGATCCATGTGATGGTCACCTCAAGACTGGACTACTGTAATGCTCTTTACATGAGGCTGCCCTTGTCTCAAATCCGGAAGCTGCAGCTGGTGCAAAATGCTGTGGCCAGGCTTTTGATGGGGCTCTCTATACGGGAGTACATGCAGCCTGTGCTAAAGACATTGCACTGGCTGCTGATAGCATACCAGATTTGTTTCAAGGTGCTGATTCTTACCTTTAAAACCCTTTGTGGTCAGGGACCTACATCTTTCCCCACATATCCCCCAGAGAGCACCGTGATCAGTGGCCCAGAACCAACTGGCCCTCCCGAGTCTTAAGGAGGCTAGGCTGTTGACAACCAGGACCAGGGCTTTCTCAGTGGTGGTTCCATTCTGGTGGAATGAGCTCCCAGAGGAGATCAGGGCCCTGCGGGATCTCTTACAGTTCCACAGGGTCTGTAAAATGGAGATCTTCCACCAGGCTTTCAGGAGCCACCACCCCATCAATAATTAACAACAGCAGAATGAGAGAGGACCCTGGATTCCTGGAATTTTCCCCAACAGCCTAAAGGACATCAACCACCTTAAGGGCAATTGGAAAGGAAGATTGTGAGCCAAGTGTGAGTTGAGAGCATCGAAAAATGGCTGCCACCATCAAATTAATGAAAATTACTACCACTTTATTCCTTTAGATCGTTTTAGAATTGTTTTAATAAGATAAGAGGAAGTACTTCTTCACCCAAAGAGTAATTAACACACGAAATTCACTGCCACAGGAGGTGGTGGCAGCTACAAGCATGGACAGCTTCAAGAAGGAATTAGATAAACATTTGGAGCAGAGATCCATCAGTGGCTATTAGCCACAAGGTATAGATAGGAACTCTTGGTCTGGGGCAAGTGATTCTTGGTGCTTGGGCGGAGCAACAGTGGGAGGGCTCCTAGTGTTCTGGCCACACTGCTGGACCTCCAGATGGCACCTGGTATTTTGGGCCACTGTATGACAGAGTGTTGGACTGGATGTGCCATTGGCCTGATCCAACATTGGCTTCTCTTATGTTCTTATGTAATTTATGTTTTAATGTAGGTTATCTGTTTTCATGTAAGCCGGCTTTGGCTGGGAGGGCGGGGTAGAAATTCGATAGATAAATAAATAAATAAACATTTAACTTACTTTTCTCCCACACTGGAAACTTGTAAGTCCTGTTCACATGTGACAGTGAATGCACATGAAAAGTACATGTGTACATCTGTAAGAAATAGCCAACTGGGAAGCAGCACCTGGATCAGTGTTGGTTTTAAATCACACATTGAATGTTACATGAGAATTATTTAAGGTGCACATAACCATCAATGTGTTTACTGTAACTTGTGAACAACGCTATAATGACTCACCAAATAAAACATGAATCAAATTTAAACATAAATAGACCCAACAGACTTCACTACAAGTTTAATACAACTGAAGAGCTACACGAACTTCATGGGCTGGTGCTGGGTTTGCTATCATGGTTCACACAGGGTCACCAACTACCAACCAAGGACCACTTTGACTAGTGCTGCAGGTTTGCAACTCTTGCCAAGCCCTGGCTTTAAGTTACCTGCAAAAGGGGAAGGGCAGATTTTATTCGGCTTGCTCAGATGTTTCTAATTCCCAATGCTCATTAATCTAATACTCATTAATAGAATGAAGTTAGTTGCAGTTTTTATTATTATGGTCTTAAGACCAGCATACAATATAAATATAAGAAAGAGGGGAGGGGACAGAGATAATATACAAAGTAAATATCTAAATTTAAAATTGTTTGAAATGCGACTCCCACAATCTAAGATTAATGCACAGAACTCAGCAACAATCTAAGATTAATGCACAGAACTCAGCAACTGCATGTGTAATCTCTGCATTCTTATCCAATAGAAGCCAATGAAGCCTTGCTTTGTTTGTATTAATGTGACCAGGTATCCTAATAACTCACTCTCCACCAATGGTACATGACGGTTTGGGAATACTATACCCTAGAAAAAAATAAATATCTCTGTAAAACTTGGGGCAACTGACAAAAAACATTCCCTATTCTTTGCAAAATGGTTAGATTTTATGGAAACTTCACTTTCAAAACCTTCTGCTTCTACATCCTCAATTCCCTTAAAGTATAAAGAAATCATAGTGATATTTTAAGCTACGCAGTTACCCTGTTCATATGTCAGCTCATGTGTCAGTTTTGTGTTTAATAGTTTAAGTTAAAGTTTAATTAGTCTGCATTTTTATAGATCAGTATTTGAAACATGATTTCTACTAATAGAATGTCTCATAAAATGTACTTACCTTGTTGTAGAGATCTGTATTATTGAAGTTGATTTTCAACGAGATTTATATCTGTATGGAAAATTTATAAAATAAAATATTTTTTTAAAAAACGAATGGGGTAATAATTTTACGACGAGCCTTTCTGTAGAATGGGCAACGGAAAAAATATACGCTCTACCAATTCAACCTCGCATGAAGGACATGAACATAGCCTTTCAGGGTAGGGGGAATGAAGTTGTAGGATTTAACTTGATGCCTTGTGTCTCAGCAAATCTGTAAATCAGTTCAAGCACTGCAGCATGCCTACAGAACCATATGCCTATTTATTATGATGAGTGGGGGGTGGGGAACCTTACATATGCATACATACACTTATACGGTTATTGCCTTCCATTAAGTGACTGGAAAACATCTATGGGGAGGGGAGTTCTGTGTGCACTCTAAAGTACCTGGCCTGAATGTATGTATTTAGATTTAAGAGCACTTTGATGCACTAACGTCAGTAAAACTAGAAGGACATACATCTTGAAATTTTGTTTTTTATGGAATGTATGGATTGTTTTGTTGTTATCCCTCTTTCAGAATGCTTCAGAGAGTTCCAGTCATTTCTCTCTGTGCCACCTGCTGTTATGTGAGATTTTCTTGAATACAGATAAGGTTATAGAAATGTTGTGAATGAAACATTTTGATGGAATTAAATACAGGAAGCAATTCTAACTATTTTCCGCATTGAACTGTCTGTCCAATCACTATTTTTGGCCCTTTGAATTCATTTCAGGCTTTGTTTGCTTTCTCTGCAGTTCTTTTTGCATTATTAAAAGTTCCGAGTTCACCCATACATTGCCCTTTCCATATTCCATTTCTATTTCAGATTGCTCTCCTTGTTTTGAGTTATACCAACATGTTTTTTGCTACAATCTAAAACAGTTTTGAAGTGTTCTGTATGTATTTGAGGATCAATTGATAAAAAATAATTTAATATTGTTAAGTCTTGGGAGTTCACAGAGAAATTGCATTTGCTGCTGATGTTCAATTGCAGATCTATCTTGATCCATTGTGAAAACAAAGCCAGCAGAGTCCCCCTATTGAACTTAATGCTGGATGCTGGTTACAAGAGAAAAAATGGTGACAAATGCATCAGTGAGTTGGTTTTAATTTTTGACTGGCAGTCTTCAACCACCTAATGCTCCTCATCTCTTTTACTAGCCAGAAGGTTTGTCTTTGATGGCTAATATTCATTTTTAAAACTCAAAGCTAAAATACAAGAAGAGTTCTCAAGGATGTAAGTTTTCTGTTTAGCCAGATTATAGCTCTGTATGTAATGTGGTCTGCGTGCATATGTAATTCTGTACCCAGTTATTGCTGAACAGAAGAAAATGAATAATGTGGTAAAATGAACAATCTTGTTTAGCCAGTAATTGTTCAAGTGAAGGAGTGCTTGAATGTCAAGGCCATTTGACATATTATTGTTGTTGTTGTTGTTGTTGTTGTTGTTGTTTTTGTAGTTTTGTGTTTTGGAAATTCTCTTGGTATATTTGTCTTGTTGCTGGTGTTATGTTGTATATCAACTTTGTTCCTTTTAATAATATGCACTAGTTTAATAGTAAGTCCTTAGCAGTGCAATTCTAAGCATGTATACTCAGAAGAAAATACAATTTAATTCAATGTGATTTGCTCCCTAGTAAAAAAAAAAACCCACTGTGATGCCCATGCAACACTGCATGGAAGGGAAGCAGTGTAAAAGAGTGCTTCCAAACAGACTTTTGAAAGACAGTTGTTAGTGTTTATGAAAATTTCTGCTTCATCCAGTTGAGGGCTGTGCCAGCCCCATGTTAATCACTGCTGGTTCAAATGAACTAGCAAGTTCAGTGAAGGAAACACAATAAAGCATAAGTCGATGACAGTGGCATACTCATATATCAGTTGGTACCACTTCTTTGAGCTGTTTAGCTGTTGTCCACCCACACTTGCTGTTTAATTCTGGTACCCGTAAGGCTGCCAGATGGGCTACTGAATGTATTTTCAGTCATACCCAGCATAGCCTTTTTGGTGGTCAAATTGGGCCCCTTACCTCCCTTTTCCATCAGTAGAAAAGTTGGCTGTAATGGTGTAATGTGTGTAATCATGCTGAATTTAAAAGTATATTTGATAATATTTGGAAATATCTGAACCTGAAAATACCAACTTTCCTCCCTCAGAAATCCTGTCCTTATATATAAACATGTTTTCACATGGCAACATTCTATGCTTGCCAAAATCAGTTGGCTGCCTGAACTGCCCATCAGAAGATGTGCCTGAGTCCCACCCACAGAGCCAGCTTCTGCCAAAACTCCAATCCAAACAGTTTACCTCAGCAGCCGAGCAGCCATTTGCCTGACCAGCCTTCTTCAGCCATCAGGAGAAGAGCAGCAGAAGAGCAGCCGTGGCCATTTGCCAGCCTACGTGTCTGGGGGGGAAGGCCCACAGCTGGCCTACCTGGGCCAGTGGGGCCTGTCTGGGGGGAGGCCTGTTCAAGGGATGGGAAGCCCATGGCCAGCCTACCTGGGCCAGCGGGACCTGTCGAGAGGGGAGGCCCACAGCCGGCCTACCTGGATTGGTGGGGCCTGTCAGGGGGGAGGCCTGCAGCTGGCCTGTCTGGGCCAGTAGGGCCTGTCTTGGGGGGATTGGAGGCCCACAGCTGGCCTACCTGGGCCAGGGGGCTTATCTGGGGGGATGGGAGACCCGTGGCTGACCTACCTGTGCACAACTGAGGCATAGGTTGTGAGTGGGTTTGGGGTGTGGCCAGAGTTAGTTGGCTCCCTGAGCACTTTCAGCCTGGGAATGCTCCCCTTCCTACAAAAAGTCCACTGGGACATCTTACACGTGGCATGGGACTCTGCCTCGGGGCTCCCTGCCATGTGGACTTACAGAGAGTGGCGAGGCACTTTGGTGGTGGCAGAAGCACAGAAAGAGCATGTAGCACTACAGGGTGAGCACTTGGTGCTGACACTGAAGGAGGCAAGCAAAGACCATACTCTGTGTCTGACCTCTTCCATTTCCAGAACCCTCACAGGTACCCCACCTTTGGAGGCTTGACCCAAAAGAGCAACCACACAGGTAAACAAAGGTAAGGATCCCAAACCTGCTCCCTCACTCCCCTCACTTGAGCCTCTGGTGCCATGACAGCATCTCCTGCATTCAAGCCCAACATTGAGTTCATCTGTGGGATGGCACAAGCTGTGGCCACACAGCATCATGACCCCTGATATGCCATGGAAAAAGTTCCCTGGGAAGTTTTCTAGGAGATCTGGGAGGGGGAATGATCTGTCATTTGCTCAGTTCTTACCCTCAGCGGCCCACAGGGCATATCTTTGGTGGGGAGGGCTGGCAGCTGCTCCGCCGTACATGGTGAACCAGCTTGGCAAGTGTCCTTTCAACTCATTCCCTTGCAGAATGAGGCTTGAGCTGCAGCTACTGCAGCGAATGGGTTGCAAGCAATCCAGGAGCACTTCAACACAGGACAAGTGAATGTGAGGTGACTGGTTCCTTCATGCGCCTCAAGGTAGGGTTGTGGTGAGCCCCCCCCCCAGCTGCATTTGCAGACCCTGTCAGGAAAGACATCAACGGCTGAGGTTGGCATGGCACTCATGCCCAGTTGCCATGACTCTGTTTTAGTGTCTTGCAGGTGGAGATTCAACAGAGGGACTTGTGGGTGTGGCAAGTCTTGTCCCCACACACTGTGTTCTAGCCCTCCTCTTGAAGCAGAGCATTGTGCCTGGCAAGCCCTTCCAGGTTCCACTCGTGATGCCGTGTCATGCCACAACTGTGTCTCTGCTGCTTGGTTTAGCCCTTCCAGGTTCTACTCGTGATGCCATGGCATGCCACAACTGTGTCTCTGCTACATGACAAGTGCTCCACACCCCATCTGCCACTCCCCCTGTGCCAAGTGCTCCACACCCTATCTGCCACTCCCCCTGTGGGCTTCCCAAGGACATGTCTTGGAGGGGGCTCCTGGGTGCTTTGGGTGCCTGGGAGGGTTATGCAGGTCCCACTGGTCATAATCTGCCATACATAGCAGGGACTCAGGTGCTCAGACAGGTTCCCTCGCTCACCTCACAGGCTTCTTTGTGAAGGGGGAGGGGCCAGAGGGTGGTCTAGGTGAATAAGTCAGCTTATCATGACAGTGAGAGTGTGAGGCTGGACCTGGGAGACCTAGATTCTGTTCCCCACAGTTACCATGGAAGTTAAGGTGGTTGGCCCAGATGGACACCCTCAGCCTGACCAACCTCACGGAGTTGTTGTGTGCATAAAATGGAGGAGAGAGGAATGATTCAAGCCATCAGGGAGGTGGTTGCTAAGAAAATGAGTGAATGGATGAGGCCCCTGTGTGTCTGCTCCAAGAAGGGGGTCCTCTGGCAGCCAGGGGGAAGGCATCTGTGCAAGTTGCACTGAGTGGTCAGGGGATCACAGGTGTTCCCTGAGCTGATGGCAGGGGGAGCCACTGCAGCAGGGGAACTTCAAGTACTTGGAAGGGTGGGGTTTAGGGGGGCTGGCCATGGAACATAGTGGCATGCAGGAACAACAAATGACAGTGACTGTGTGCCTGTCATCACCATGGGTCTCTGTCAGGGGCAGGGTGGGAGCAAAGAACGGGACTCTCCTGAGCTACCCTTCCCCACCCCTAGCTTTGACATACAATGGCATCTGCCCCAGGACTGGCCACTCCCATTGATTTAAAGTCCCCAACCCCTTGTGCTGCCCCAACTGTTGCCCTGCAAGGTGCTTACTGCGCTCTTATGGACTCACAGTTCATAAGTGATAAAATAGACTGTGCAATTAGTAAGCAAAAGGGACTGAACTGTGTGGTAACCCTGAAGTGATGCCAGCTGAAGACACACTACCCAGGAGGAGACATTCCTCTGAAATAATGTGCCAATGGTTCCTGAGGTTACCTGCCCTCTTACCTGCAGTAAGAGAGACCAGCTCCCCAGTCATGTGAAGCACCCTGAAGCCAGCAACTGTTGTAGTTTTAACGGATGCCATGCCAAGGCATAAGACCAGAAACCTGGGATCTAAACTCCATGAAGAAGACCTTCCTTGTCACGCAGGCAGCCTTCCTCCCCCTCCCCCCACCCAGCCTTGCCTAGCAGATAAGCTAATCAAGGGACCAAACAGACTTGCATTGCCAATGACTCTGGCTGCATGAGTCATCACCCTCCTAGGTGCCACTGCCTAGAGTAACTAGAACCTAATATTGCCCAATCTCTTAACTCCCCCCCCCCCGAAACCAGTTTCAGGTAGCATGTTCTGGGGTGGACCAGAAGGGGATGTGCCAGGGGAGATGGCCAGCATAGCCCACCCCCCCAAGCCCCCTCATAAGAGAGGGCACCCAGCCATGTGCTCTCTCTCTCTCCTTACCTCTAGACCCCACCCTACCTCCATGGCTCTTGGTTTGCACAGCCAGAGTCTCCACGTGTTCTGCTGGTTCAGAACACGATCCCAGTTCCCCATAGTCTCCCTTATTTTTCCTGTGGATTGCTTCATCCCGCCGAGGACAGGTAAATATTGCCCATCAATGAAACATCCTGCTCATGTGAATGTTTCTATCCATTTCTATTTAATTTTCCTAGATTTCTGTAATTGTGAGTGTGTTTGAGTAATTGTATGCTTGTGAAGTACCATCAGTAAAGAAACCATTTCAATTTCTGGTGCTTCTGGAAGAAGCGGGACCCCTGTATACATAGGTGATTGCTCCCATAACTGCTTATTGCCCTTTATAATTCCCCAAAGTTATTAATAATCCATGACGATTTGGCTAACACCACCTGCACACTACGCTGTGAGGTCATGCTGCAGTGGAATCACCATGGGCACACCCTTGCAAGTGGCCAGCTATACTTCCCCCCGCTCCACTGCAGCATAACTTGCCCCTTAGGGAGGTGACTAGCGGCACCGCCCCTGCACCACAGCTGGCTGCTGCAGCATGGGTATGGCCCAGGATTGCTCTGTTAATGGGATAGCATGAAAAGTGTCAATTGCCCATTTCTACACATTAAGCACATAAAGGGACGGGACATTTTTCTCCAAGACTGCTAGCAACTTTGAAAGGAACAAAAAAGTGTTTGCCCCAACTTCATCCCCTTTTCCTACTACTCAGAGAAAGGTACCCTTGAAAAGGAAATATCCCAATGTCTCTAGGAAGAAAAAGCCTGCCAGTTGTAATAAAAGAGAACAAAAAAGGGGAGAAATTAATACACAGAGAAGAGAAAGAATGGTGTATGATTTTTCCATAAGTGAATGTATCTGAATTTAATGTGCTTTCTACTAGCTCTGAAATCATATCTTCCCACACATACCCCACTCCCATCTACCATGGAACAATAAAGAATTCAAACAATAATGGCCTGAAACAGCATCTTCTGTTAGATCTTGCTTCTTTTCCCTTTCCATTATTAGAAGTGGTTTGTTGAATGCCATTTTCTTTATGTTAATTCCAGTTCAATGTATTTTCCCTCCTGATTTGCTGCAGTTTCCTAGAGCAGTGTACATTTGAAATATCAAAAATAAAATCCATGTCAGTTCTTCGGAATAAAATGAGAGAAAAATAAAACTACAAGATAAATGAGCTTTAACTGAGAAGAATGAAGATGAAATAGGGAAAAACCTAACGATTTATGCAGAATGGAACTCTAAAGAGCTTGTAAAGCAATAAGTACACTGAGATTTTTACCCTGAAAAAATGCTTAAAATGTCCCAATTTTTTCTGGAGAAAAATAGGCTAAAAGACAAAAATAAAATACATTTTGGCAGAATTTGGAGACTATTTTCATCTGTACTTAACATTAGAGTTTCAGTCGAATTATAATAAAACTAAGAGAAACATAATTAGTCTTGTAGAGTTTGTGATAAAAGATTGTATGGAATTAGAAATAGCAGGATTATTATTAGATGGAATAGATTTAATAATAATACTATTGCTCATGTTCCAAGTAGAGATTCTGTGAATAAAATTAAAAGATTATTAGATTAGGGCTGTAATCCTTCAAATGTTTATCTAGGAACAAACCCTATTATAAATATATTAGGAGTTACTTCTGAGTAAACATACATAAAATTGCACTGTGGGGTTGTTATACAGAGATCACTTTAGTATAAACAATAGCAGTTACATTTCCCCAAAGAATAATACTTCTAGATCTTAAAGAATTTGTGATGTTCAGAGACTACAATAATCTTGAATCTTTAACGCTCCAGTGGGAGGACTGGAGGGGCAGCATCCATGAAGTAAAAAACAGAGAAAAATAAGGCTTTGTCTACTTACAGGATGTTCTTACCACAGAGTTCCTAGTGATTCCTTGACCTACCTGGAAGTGACGGAGGGTAGCTCTAGGAATTGCCAGGAACTCTATTTTAAGAATTTCTTGTAGATGAGGCTTATTTTTCTTTTTAATTTTTCTCCTCCTGCTGCTTCCAGCTGTGGCAGGCAACAGGATTCCCCACCCTCTCCAGAGGCTTGTCAGCCCTAATCTTAAGGGATATTATATGGGAAGTATTTCTAACTGTGATTTTTGTTATTTCTACAGAAACAGAAGCATCCACACTATTATTGTTCACATTACAATTTAGGGAATTTTATTCTCTTGTCATTCCTTGTCAGTTTATTATGTGATTTCCCTTAATGCCATTATGCATTATTAGCTGTATACCATCTTGCTGGTTTAAAATCAAAATGTTGTTCATTAGAATACCTTATATGAAATATTGTACAGAGAGCTCATACCCTGCAAAGTCTCATTCTCAGCTTCGGCAGTCTAATCTAAATTAGATGTATAGTATTGGTTTGCAGGAGAAAGGGAGAATAAGTATGAGAGGAAAAAGAGAACAAGGCTTATTTGAACAGAGAACATTGTGACCCTATGAGCAGTGTTAGTAGAGAGCTGTAGCCTCCTGAGATCTACAGCAGCAACACCATAGAAAGCCAGCCAGCCAGAAGCAAAGACTATGAATAGACTTTTGGAAGCCTAGTAAAAGAGAAAATACTCTCCTAACCTGTCTTCCCCCCACTAACAATTGGGAGACTGGGTTTGCTGGACCTCCTTCTGGTGGAGAAAGCTTGTCAGGACCAAGCCGACAGCTGTGCTTCACCTTTGTTGCTGTACTCCTGGAGGGGTCTGCAAGGCCTCACAGCAGAGAGGTGGGAAGCTTCTCCTTTCTGTGAGCTTTCATGCACAACCATTAAGAAGGGCTCACTCTGTTCCTTGGCCAGTGGTTTGGCTCCTTTTGAAGTCTGGTATAAAACTGTACAGGTCGAAGCAGAGGGTCTAACCTCCCTGCAAGTTAGACCCAAGAATGGCTGCTCTGTTAATCAAGATCAACCCCTAACTCGTTCCTGTAGGTGACAGGCATCTGGTGCGGTGGCCCACCTGTCAGAGGCTGTAAAGGGGTGTGCTGTCAATGCTGGTTACCTGTGTTGGTTGATGTATAGGGGTGTGCATTCAGTAAAGCTGAACCGGAAAAAGCCCCCAGAAAAATGGCTTTTTGGCATTTTTCGGGTATTCAGTATATTGAATCAGATTCCCTGATCTGATTCAGTTGCCAAATACTAAATACTGAAACCCCCCGAAAAGGCTCCACAAGCTACAGTACAAATTTGGTGCTTCTACCTCAAACCCCCTCCCCCCAGCCCCCTGAATAATTCTTAGAAGATTTTTGCCATTGATTAAAATGGCCCCATAGGATATAATGGAGTTGAAAATTTTCGGGAATACCGAATATTTCCAGGTACCAATACAATACTGGTATTGGTATTTGGGTATATTCAGGAATACACAAAAAATGGCTTTATTATACCCAAACGTAAAAAATGATATTTTCCCCCTGCACACCCCTATTGATGTAACCTGGGCAAGCCTCAGTAGCAACTCTGGGTCTCATGGTATTCTACAGGCCTTGCAGACTAGGTAGGTCTCTGCTGTGATGGCAGCAATGAGGGTAGAAGCTTCCCTTTCTGCCACAGCAGTGGCTCCAGGCACACTATTTCAACTTCATCTGTACCAGCAGCTTCTGGGGCAATGAGGGCTGCAGAACTCAAGAGGTAAATTCAGGGCCCCTTGGGGTCCAGGTTCTAAACAGAGGTACACTATTCTAAGCTCATAGACTTCAATGGATTTTGAAGTGTGTAACTCTGCTTAGGTTAGGGTTGCACTGTAAGACTCACTGCACTTCATGCTGAGATTCTACTTTGCTGATAGATAGATCAGATAGGAAGATTAGAAAGTGTTTTTGAAGAATTTGTGTGACCCACATTGTGTTCATAGAATCATAGAGTTGGAAGGGATCTCCAGGGTCATCTAGTCCAACCCCCTGCACAAAGCAGGAAATTCACAAATATCTCCCCCACACCCCCAGTGACCCTTACTCCATGCCCAGAAGATGGCAAAAAACCTCCAGGATCCTTAGCCAAACTGGCCTGTAGAAAAATTGCTTCCTGATTCCAAAGTGGCAATCAACATTTCCCTAGGAATGTAAGAAAGGGCCAGAAGAACTAAGCACTGATGCAACTCTTCCTTCCCTCTCTCTCATGATCTGCCTAAGTTCACAGAGTCAGCATTGCTGAGAAATGGCCATCTAGACTCTGCTTAAAATCCTTCAAAGAAGGAGAGCCCACTACCTCCTGAGGAAACCTGTTTCACTAAGGAACCACTCTGTCAGGAAGTTCTTCCTAATGTTTAGCTGAAAACACTTTTGATTTAATTTCAACCGGTTGGTTCTGGTCGAACCTTCTGGGGCAACAGAAAAAAAAACCTCTACACCATCCTCTATATGACAGCCCTTCAAGTACTTTAAATTGTTATTATATCACCTCTTAGTCATCTCATCTCCAGGCTAAACATACCCAGATTTTTCAACCTTACCTCAGAACTTGGTCTCCAGACTCCTCACCATCTTCGTTGTGCTCCTCTGGGCATGTTCCAGCTTGTCTATATCCTTCTTAAATTGTGGTGCCCAAAACTTAACACAATACTCTAGGTGTGGTCTAACCAGAGCGGAATAAAGTGATATCATCACTTTACGTGATACCATCACTTCACTATACTTTTGTTGATACAGCCCAAAATGGCATTTGCCTTTTTAGTAAGGTTGCCAAATCCTGAAACCTTACCAGCGGGGGAGGCTCCGTCTTGGTCGGGAGCCGGCTTTGTGCGTGTGTGTGCACGCGCGCCGCCGCAACATCACCGGAAGTGACGTCAGACGTTGCTGACGTTGGGGGCGTGGCCGAGCTCATCGGGGGGAAAACATATGGTTTTCCCCCCGACGAGCTCAGCCACACCAAATGTCAGCAACGTGGCTGCATCACCTCTGGTGACGCAGCTTCGGGGGTGGGGTTCCCCCGGGCCCCAATTCCGCCGAGGCGGAACTCGGGGCTCCGAAGCGGGGGATTCCCCGCCCCCCGGGGTCATTTGGCAACCCTACTTTTTAGCTAATGCATCAGACTGCTGACTCATGTTCAGTGTATGGTCTACTAAGACCCCTAGATCATTTTCGCACATACTACTGCCAAGACATGTCTCCCCCTGTCCTATAATGATGCATTTGATTTTTCCTATCTAAATGCAGAACTTTCCATTTATCCCCATTTAAATTCATTTTATTTGTTTTAGGCCAGTTTTCCAGCCTGCCAAGATCATCCTGTATCCTGGCTCTGTCTTCTACTGTGTTTTCTACCCCTCCCAATTTAATATAATCTGCAAATTTAATAAACATTCCCTCTGTTCCTTCATCCAAATCATTTATAAAGATGTGGAACAGAAGAGGTCCTAGGACAAATCCCTGAGGCACTTCACATGTCACCTCTCCAAGAGGATGAGAAACCATTTACAAGCACTCTTTGGGTGTGAGCTGTCAACCAGTTACAGATCCAACTAACAGTAATAGGATCCAAACTACATTTTACCAATCTGCCAACAAGAATTTTATGTGGAACCTTATCAAAAGCCTTACTGAAATCAAGATAAACTATGTCTACAGCATTCCCTTGATCCAGCGAGGCAGTAACCTTCCCCTCAAAGAGAGAGAGAGAGAGAGAGAGAGAGAGAGAGAGAGAGAGAGAGAGAGAGAGAGACAGTAGGTTATTCTGGCATGACTTGTTCCTGAGAAACCCATGCTGGCTCTTAGTAATCACACCCGTCCTTTCTAAATGCTCAAGGACTGACTGACTGATGATTTGTCCTAAAATTTATATAGACTATAGACGTCAAGCTGACAGGTCAGTAGTTACCCAGATCCTCCTTTTTCCCCTACTTGAGGATGGGGACAACCTTTGCCTGCCTCCAATATTCTGGCACCTCACCAGTTCTCCAAGAATTCTCAAAAATAATGGATGGAATATCAGAAATTACTTCTGCAAGTTCTTTTAGTACCTTGTATGCAGTTCATCTGGCCCCAAGGACTTAGTTTCATTTAAAGAAGCTGGGTGTTTGTGTACTACCCCTATGCCAATCCTAGGCTGTAACTCCCTTCCCTTATCATGTATTCTGTTTTTGCTGTTGAGCACCATTTCCCTCGCAAGAGAAGACAATTTCACTTTCCTCTCCCTGCAATGTTCTTGCTCTTTTTCTTACTTTGAACATAACAAAAGAACCTTTTTTTGTTGTTTTTAGGATCTCTTGCTAGCCTAAGCTTATACTGAGCTTTAGCTTTCCTAATTCTGTCTCCAGAAGTACCGGTTATTTGTTTATATTCATATGGCCATACATTTCTATGGGCACAGCAAGGTTCATTAAAAGTGACAATATCCTTAATCACAATGACATACAATACATATGAGGCCTGTGGATTTATTGCAGGTTTTATAGTAAGGCACTGTGTGTGTCTGTGCACCCACATGCATATGAATGAGTGCTGGTAAGTCAACACCTTGTTTATAATTGTAACAGGTAAGTGGAATAATAATCACAAATGAGTTAGTTGTAACTAGTTTGATATTCTGTTCAAATAATTGTACATATTCTCCTGAAGAATGTAACATTATGAAATACATTAAAAGTAGTATTAATAATCCTTTGCAATTTATAAAACCATATTAAATGCAAAATAAAGAAAATCAGGTATTTTTCTTTGAAGTTTCATACTGACTACATTATTGTCTGCTATTATAATGGCAAACACAGGAAGTGCTGACTGTAGTTTCCTCCTCGCTATAAATTTTAGGTTTGAGAGGAAATGTAATCTATCTTCTGGGCAGTGTTTCCAGTAAAATGTGCCATGGTGTTTTGGCACAGGGATTTCAATCCCACAATGCAGAGATTTTTATCTCAGCGCACACAGGTTGATGGAGTTCTACCGTGCCTTGCTCCCTGCTCAGCCTGCATGCCCTATAAAGGGTGGCACTGTCATCCACACCTAGCAGCCCTTCTTCCTACAGTGGCACAAGGACACTGTGGACCCAACCACCTATCTGCTTGTGCCAGCTAGGTGGTGTGAGCTGACAGCCTCTCGGGCCGATGCACCGCCTGGCCTGCACATCATCCGGCCTCTTTGGCCCGCGGCCATCTACCTCAAAAGAGCAGCAGGTGATTTGCTCTGTGGGCCTCTCGGGGGGTGGAGGAGCCAGGCTAGCAAACTGCAGGGTGGGCTCCTGGGGTGGTGGTTGTTTGGGTGGCCTGGCTGCTTCTTTGAGCTCTCACTCACAGTGTCATTTTGAGTTTAGAGATCAGAGGAGTGGAGAAAGCTGGTGTCCCAATGCTCCTCCATGGCCTCCTGTCACCTGTGCCATGAGGGAGGCTTTGAAGGGCCCCTCTCTGGCAGGGAACACAGCCTGGGAGGCCCAGGCCACATGTCCACCTCCCCCCTTGATGGCCTTCTGCCGAGAATACAGCCTGGTGCTCCTAGCATCTTGGGGGGCTTTGGATGGCTCTCTCTGGCAGGGAATGCGGCCTGGGAGTCCTCTGTGAGCCTCCCACCACCAGTGCTGGGGGGAGCTAGGGGGGCTCTTTCTTTCACTTCTCTCTCCCCATCTATTTGCTTTCTTTCCACCCCTCCCTCCCTGCCTCCCTCTCATCTCTGTATCTCTCCTTCTTTCTTGTTATTAAGGGAAGAGTGGTTTTATTTGCATAGTTCCTGTAAGCAAACACTGGTAAATGAACATCATTGGTTGTTCTACTCTATTCTGTTCTGTTCTTAGAGCTGCAAGCTTTCACTGGTTTAAGCAGTGACAAATTTTATTGGTCAGTCTATGAGGCACTGAGTCTATGAATTCCAAGCACAGGGAGGCTGTTTGGGCTCTGATGTGCTACTATTGGAAGAAATAGTTAAATACATTAATTATATATTTTCCTTGTCATACTGAGTGGTAGACCCTGTTCATTAATTTATTATTTTTCCCATCATTGTACACTACCTTCAGTATCTCAGAAAAGCACATATACTGAGGGTCTGGCAACATGTGAGTTTAAATATGCAGCCTGAACCTGTTTACATTCATATTAATCCACATTAAATCCCTTTGACTTCAATAGGAGTTATCTACTCAAGAAAGTGTTCACAACTGTACCCTTACTCAATTGATTACTTCAAAAGAAGATTCTTTTATTGGAGAACAAAGGGAACACAAGGAACCCTTCTGTTATTGGCTGACAGAGCATACATTGTGTAGAATTGGATTTTCATTGTACTGCCTTTTACTGAATCAGATTGTTAGCCTATCAAGGTCAGTATTGCCTGCTTTGACTGGCAGCAGCTCAGGCTGAGTTCCTTCACATCACATGCTATCTGATTCTTTCATTTGGAGATTCCAGGGACTGGACCTGGCACCTTCTGCATGTAAGGAAGGTACTCTACCACTGAGACACAGTGCTTCCCCTTGATAACAAAGACATGACACTGCATTATACTGAGTTGGCCTGTTGGTATAACAAGATCAGTGAAAGTGTTGTGTACTCTGATGAGAAGTGGCTCTCCAAGGTTTCAGACGGAGGTTATTCACATCACCTACTGCTGCTTCCTTTTGACTGGAGGTGATTGTAGAAGTTTCTATTTATGTTTGTATGTTTGTAAACTAAAATTTATTTATTTTTAAAAGTAGACTCACTCACAACCGGTGTTCTCTCTAAGCTGAGTTAGTGTGAGCTAGCTCACCGTTCTTTAGCCTCCAGCTCGCACATATTTGTCTTAGCTCAGGAAGGATGGCTCCAGAGCAAACTAATTTATGCAATAGCCAAATGCTTGCTCACAACTTTAATTCCAGTAGCTCACAAAGTAGAATTTTTGCCCACAAGACTCCACAGCTTAGAGGGAGCATTGCTCACAACTTTAATCCAAGTAGGTCTTTTGGTTCACAAAGTAGACTTTTGGCTCATGACTCCAAGGCTTAGAGGGAACATTGCTTCTTAGAATTCTTGAAATTCTAATTAATCATTCCAAATGTTCTCTGTGATGTTCAAGTATATAATGATTTCTAAAACAGACTAGAGAGATGGGGGACTTTTTTGTCACTGCTTCGTTTTACAGGATAAAGTTCAAACTTTTAGAATGTAATCATTTTAACTGCTATATATTTATCTGAACATGGATACCACTTGAGATATGTATTACAGAGAACACAGTGAATATGCCTTTGATGCTGATGAAGACAAATAGCAGGCCCTATGGTCCATTGATTTGATTAGATGTTTTATCACAATAGCACTTGAGTCATAAGCACACTCTAAAAGCAATCTAATTGCAGTAAAGAAATAGGCACCCTTTAATCATTGTTCTTAAGTGCTGCAGAATGTAGACCAAGATGCAGTTATTCCAGATATTGGAAGACTTGAGAAATGATTCATCATAAAAAAGAATGGTATAATTTCACACGTAGCCCATGTGGCTTTATATAAGTAATTCCCAGGGGGATGCAAGTAAAATTACAACAATAAATGGAGAAAACAAACCAAGTACATTAACTATTAGTCTTCAGTCTCTTATAAAATGTGGAAGTCTAGAAAGGATAGCATTATTATTTTACTGGGTTCCTGTTTGAAACTATCATTGCCTTAAATCCTTGGGATGGTTCAGAGGTAACCACACTGGATAGCTGATCATGTTCAAAACCTCTTAACTGCTAATGGGCCACCATAGGTCAGGCATCATTATACAGCTAATGGACCTCTATGTATCATATCCATGCTAAATCCATGTCAAATGATATTCTGATGGAGTTACAGAAGTATCACTATGAATGGGGACTGAAACTGGCAGGCATACTGGGGCATAAAGAATGAATGTTCATAGAGACTTTTTAAATACTAACACGGCAACACTTTGATTTAATTAAGGCCTGCTTGCTATATAGATTATGTCAAACCCTAGGTATTTTGTGAAAAATTGCTAAAATAAATTTAAAGTACAGCTAGAAGAAGAGAAGAGATTGGATTTATACCCCGCCCTTCACTTGGAGTCTCAGAGCGGCTTACAAACTCCTCTCCCTTCCCCTCCCCACAACAGACACCCTGCTAAATTAAATTTAATTTCTGACAATCCAAAACAATGTATGTAGTATTTTTTTCTACATTTCAGATCTTCTCAGATATTTTCAATAGGTTTAGATAACAACTACTATAAGGAATGACTGGACCTTAGACCTGCTATTCCATTAACTCCATTAACTACAACTAAAATAAATTCTAAATATTCTCAAAAAGTAAGTTGCAAATTTGTATATCATAACATACTGCAATTAGTACTGTGTTTAAAAAACCAGCTACAAACACTGAATGCCGTTCCGGTGAACTCTATACCATAAATTTATTCAGACACTTTGAAAAAGCACAAGTGTAATTCTAAACTAGAAAGAATGTTGATCTGGGCTACAGTCTGTTTAGATTTAAGATTCTGTATGGATTCTTCTGAGACTTCAACTAAAACAAACAAAAAACAAAAATAACAGCCACCAGAGTAGTCCAGAAACTTGATTTTCCTCTTTAAGACTGAAAAGTATAAATGCATTTTTTTTGTTTTATTTTGATCTAAACAATCTTAAGTGGACAGATTCATACAAAGCATAATGTATGCTCCCAAAAGAAAGTAAGGGTTACCTATAATCAATAGTTATGAGAATAATTTATTAAGAAGAGAAGAGATTGTATTTATATCCTGCCATTCACTTGGAGTCTCAGAGCGGCTTACAAACTCCTTTCCCTTCCCCTCCCCACAACAGACACCCTGTGAGGTAGGTGCGGCTGAATAATCTCTGAGAGAACTGCTCTTTCAAGGACAGCTCTGACAGAATTATGGCTTGCCCAAAGTCATCCAGCAGCTGCAAATGGAGGAGTGGGGAATCAAACCCAGTTCTCCCAGATTAGAGTCTGTGCACTTAACCACTATACCAAACTGGCTCTCATTAAGACCAAAGTGATACACAGAAATTATAAAATATTTTGCAATCTGAATGAAATACACAAATATTGGGAATGCTGCTTTAGTTTAAAATTTTCAGTGTTATACTGGCAAATTGTTTCAGTTTGTCTCATGACAGCATAGACTTGAGATATCCACAGTCACTCAACTGATAAAGCCATTGCCAATGAATGAAACTGCTTCGGTTACAGTGCTTGATATATGCTTATCTATTTTCACAGGCTAGCAGGAACTCAATGTGAAATTATTTACTGGAGCCAGATGGCATATTTTGAAATAATGGCCTAATTAAACTGAATTATTTTCATATAAATAAAAAGCAAGTTTTCGGGATCAATAAGGACTTGAGTTTTCTCAAAACTTTCTAAAATACAAACTTTGTGGTTAGGAGGAGGGGATTCCTTAAGATGTGCAGAATTAAAGGCAAGCTGTATATATCAACCTATATATATCAGCCTATTAACATAGTCCTTGGTCAAGTAAAAGTGCAATTCTCCTTAGAGTTTGGTACCCAAACTGGACCTAGAGAAGGGGGAATTAGTTTTAAAATAGGTTCCAGAAAGGAATAATGCACCATTAAAATGACCAATTAGATTTTAAAAGGATTCCAGAAAGGAATACCACAGGAACTTGAAGGTCTGTGTATACCAGGGTGGATCTCAGTTGGGGTATCTCACACTAAAATTATGAAGAAAGAGAGTGAGAGTGATTGTAAATACAAACAAATATTTATTGTATACAAAATAAAATAAAAGAAGTAAAAATGGAAAGAACCTATACTAAGCACCTGAGAACTAATTCCCTAAGTAACCACACACACACCTACAAGAGGGCACACTTATAAAAGATGTTGGAAGGGAGAACTTTGTACTGGTCCTTCACTATGCTGTTTCAGCACTGTCTTCTAGGGAATGTGTAAACTGGAGTTTTGGTTTACACTAAACCTTTTAAAAGTTGAATCTAGAAATTAAATTAAGAAGTTGCTTTAACATTCTACTGCCATAGCAAAGCTATCCCCACTATTAGGCAAACTGGGTAATATGGCTGTAATGGCTGCAGGCATAAAATAAATCCAAAATTGGTTCTATTTTGTGATTTTAGGGTCCCAACATGAAGATGAATATGGCCAGAATGTTTTCCAAAACAATGTCCACTTAATTTTAAGAATTATAATGAAATCCATAAAGAAAGAAAAGACTTGAAAGTGTAGCTTTATTGCAGCTTTGTCACACATGGTGGTTAGATTGTTTTTGTTTTTATCTACAGTTGAAATGATCAGAAAAGATAAGGCATATGTATCTTCTGAAGCCTGAAATTACCAAGTTACAGAAGCCACAGTAACCAGTGGAATCAAGCAATAAAACTTTCACCACACATGGCAGCCTTTAAATTTGCTCACAGAACTTGAACTAGAGATGGAAATTTGTCCCCAACATTTTTACACGAAGTCTCGTTCAAATAAACGAAAGTTTGATAATACAGTACAAAATATATTAAGCTATATGGCAGCAGGTAGATATACTTATGTTGTGTGCTATCAAGAAAAGTTTGGGCGCACTGAAATAAGTACATGAATAATAATAAATTTTAATAAACACAATATGAAGTGTGACATTTAAACTCTAGTTTAGCAAGATGTGATTTCAGAAGACCTTTGGGCAGAAAAATCTCAGAAAGAGAATGCTAAATGGGTTTAGAGAAAGGTCAGGAAGTCAGAAAGTATGTTTCGTGCAGTCAGTTTCATTTTTAAAGAAGCCCAGTTTCTTGGAACAGTGAAATAGAATGTCTGACTACTGTCAGCTGGAAGATATATGTGAAAAATTATGGACTTCCTCATAATGCAGTGTTTCTCAGGGAGAAGATTTAGGTACAATTCCTCATCTAACAGCCAAGGCCAGCAAGCTGTGATTTATGATATGACATTAAAATACATCCTATGGAGGTGAAAGATATATATATATCAATGTATAAAAGAGGGAACTTGATATCAAAAATAATCGATGTGATTTCAGATAGCTTTCATTTTAATTGTCCAGGGGAAAGTGGTTCATAGACAATGTGCTCTTCCTTTCAAAAATTATCTATGAAGAGTCATTATGGCCAATGTGTTAAAAAAGGACCTTCTATTAATAGTGGACTCTTACTTTCTGCTATTAACAATAAAGTTTTCTACCATCTGGTGGCTATGGGAGTGCCACATGTCAGGTTTCCCTTCAGCTTCCCTGCCCCAGTCCCCTAAAGAGCATCAAACTTAGGGCAAATAATTCATGTGGAGAGCAGACCACATAGACTTAGAGGGGAAAAGGCTGCAACTTTTACTGAGTACAATCATAGCAGCAATGGCACAGCCCAGGGCGTGGATCCTGTATAGGACACAGCATAGGGCATGGACCTGTCTATCAATGGATGACACCAACCCTTCACCCAGCCCGCTTTCTGGGGGAGCAACTACGGGAAGGCAACTCCAAGGTTCCTATGTGGCCATAGGCCACTGCATGGTTCCCTTGCCACCTGAGGGTTAGAGCCAGGTGCCAGCCCTTGAGCTGGGCATAATACAGAACTGTCCAACCCTTAAGACCTCCTATGAAGATCCGCAGACCATGGAAAGGAGGCACACAGGCTCAGCCTTCTCCAAAACTGGATCCGGCCCAATGCCCAAATGGCCTATGAAAAGCTGTGACAAGCATGCAACATAAACCTATATCCTACACACTGCAAAGCGCAAATCTGAGAAAGGGTGGGCATGGGAAGCAGGAGGTCAGTCCCTGGTAGCAGCCCTTAATATGCAGGAGGGGTGGACCAGAGTGAACACTCTAGTTCCAGGACCACTTGGAAGCCCCTCCCCTCCTCAGCAGGACTGGGCACCCAAATGACCCTAGTGCCATGTGATGGAGTGAGCTCCTGTCTCTGGCCCAGCTCCTGCCAACCTAGCAGTTTGAAAGCAGCTGAGCTCTGAGCAGGAAAGCAGCTGACCAGCTGAGCTCTGAGCAGGAGCAGGAGAGAGAGCTGTGAGAGAGGTGAGTGGGTTTCTTTTACTTGCTTTCAGCTGAGAGAATTCAGCTAAGGATATTTTGTGGGAAAACTGTGTTCAGCTGTGTGTGGAAGCACTTAGAGTTCTTGCAGAGTCCTGGCTGATTGAGTGTGGGAGAGGAACGGGCACTGTTTGACTGGGATTGCCTGTAATTGAGAGGAAGTGGAAGGGGCATTGTTTTGCCTGTGATTGAGTGCCTGGGTGAATTTGAATTTGAATAGCTGCTGCCTGACCTCTGCTGGGGGAGGCCTCTATTTAAGGAAACACTAAGACACTGCTGCTGCCAGGCTTCAGTGTGGGTGATTAGGCTGGGAAAGGTTCAGTGATGGGGGAGAATATGGGATTCCCCTTCCGTGAGTTTTGTAGGCCCCCACTTCTATAATGGCACTTTTACCCACACTAAATAACACAATTTCAGTACACTTTGCAATTGGATTTTGCTGTGTGAAATGGAAAAATCCACTTGCAAATGGTAGCTGAAGAGGATTGAAACTGCATTATTTAGTATGTGTGAAAGCTCCCTTATTTGCCAACTATGGGTTGCGAAATACCAGGAGATTTGGGGTGCAGGACCCAGGAATGGCATAATTAGGGGAGGGGGTGGGATGTCAGCAAGGTCTAACTCCATCCTCCAAAGCAGCCATTTTATCCAAGGGAACTGAACTCTGTCATCTGGAGGTCAGTTGTAATTCCAGGAGATCCCCAGGCCTCACCTGGAGATTGGTAACCCAATGTTGGCAAAACTGCTTTATGTACAGCAGATGGCAACTAAATTTAACGTGAGTTCTTGCCAAAGTTTACGGAGGTCCGAAACCACCCCTGGTGGGTCCCAGTGAAAGAGATGAGACTGGTATTTTCCAAAACAAATGGTCTTTTTACTGAACAATATTAAAATCACATACACGCAAAACAGAATCATACACATACACTCAAGTTCCTTTAGAGTTACAGAATTGTATATAAAATAGTTTCCCTTTTACTTAGGAGGTAAGCTGGTTTACGTTCATAGTTATCTGTCTTGAAGCCTTGTCTGATGCGATGAAAATTGAGGGGTAAGAAAATAAGACCTAGGGATGTTGCTAATTCATACCTGCTAGAACCAGCCAGCAAGGCATGGACCTCTTTCGCTGCGCACACCAAGAAGTCAGAAATAGGCAATGGGGTTGTTTGATAGAAAGCTCGGCTTTAGAGGATGAAAGAAGACAGGGGATGTTGAAAGGGGATGCGGCTAGCAAAGACTTAACGTTTTGTCCTCACTTTTTATAGTTGAGTTTCCAGGTGGGTGGTAACCTTGCCATTCTGTAAACCCACCTACCTACAAGTCCATCCCATAACCTCACTCATTGGTGCATGTGTAAAGGGGCATGTACCTTAGGGGTGTGGACAATATTTGAAACTCTAAAGCATTGTAGGAAGCGGTATGGACATTTTAACAGCACACCACAGTGATTCAGAAGCACAGCAAAGAGGTTGAAAATGGAAGAAAGCAGTTTCCCTCAAAAGCAGCTCAACCACACTTTGCTAACCCGATGCAAGCGGCTTTGTATGAACAGGTAAATAAATTCTGCTAGCAGTCGGTTACTAAAACAGGTCTGTCTAAAATGACAGGAAAAATCCATTGGCAACCAGTTACTAAAACAGAATACAATAGCAGTTTGAAAAGGGCAAGCACCGCAGCGGCCAGATCTTTTCTGCCCAGGAACGGCTGCAGCTGGCTAACCACTTGAAGCAAGTTAAAAAACACTTTTAAGCACAGCTACCACCTGCTTGATATTGTTATTTAGCAACATTCTGATTTTTCTTTGCTGTCCTACAAACTTTTATTCTTCTCTAGGGACTGTAATTGCCCTGCCAATCAACAAGTGAACACGCTGGTCTCCAAAGTGAAGGAAACCAGAAGATGGAAATTTGAACAGCATTTTAACGCTGAGTTGATTAGGGGGATTTTCTAGATAGTATGTTGAGCTGAGGGAATGCAGTGCGAGGAAATCTGTTTTGTATCTTTGCATGCTGTCAGCAGAGAAGAAAGTAAGGAGTAAAAGAAATGGCAACAATCCCATCAGAGTGAAGGTCTTCCTTGAAAGGCTGTGATATATGAAGAGAAATTGTTTTGTATAGCACTATGCACTGGATATTTCAAAATGAATCTCTCCCTTATTATAATTGAATAGTGGGCACCAAAGTTCTAAAATGCGCCCTGTTAGTGTATGGCCGGAAGAATTGCCACTCAGAAGACGCTGGCTGTGATGGCTGGCTCCCTCAGGGCAACTGGGCTGCCATTGGCTGGGTGGCTCGGAGGGGAGGGACGAGGTCTCACTGCCGTGGAGCGCCTGGATGCGAGGTCTCACTTGCTGTGAAGCGCCTACCCTACCTTTCTAGGGCTCGTTGTCTTCCTCCTCAACGGGCTTTACGGCTAGTAAATAAATAAATGTGTTAATATGCATTTGAGTTAGGTAACTGGTCAGGGTCACCCAGTAAGCTTGCATAGCAGAGTAGAGATTTGGAGTAGGTCTTCCAGATCCTATTCTGACAATAAGTACTACAGCACTCTGACTTTCTTTATGGAATGTTTAAATAGCATCTGGTTACATCATATACATAATAAATAGATATAAAGAATGAAGGATGAGTTCTTCTATCACTGTTGATTTCTGTGTTAGAGCTAAAAGCTTATTTCTCAGATTTTCAAGAAAAAAAATAACACCCAAGTTGAACAATTTGTACACGGGTGGTGTGATTTCCATCAACTCCCTCTTTTCACTGAAGTCATTACATTGCATTTCTCACCACACCATTTCTGATTGCCCCCTGACATGGAGCAGATTAGGAGTGGGCAATGGAGTGGGGAAACAAGGGGAAGGGCAGCCAAGACGGCTTGCCTGAACTCCACCTTTAAAAGTTTAGACCTAACCCACTGATCATACAGTCTTAAACTGAAAAGTTTGTTAATGCAGGAACTATACCTGTATACATAGCTGTAAAGCTCTTTCTCATGGCTGCCCCCTAGTATTTAACACACATTAGAAATCCATTTTAAAAATGTTTCTGCGGATCTTCCATGTTATTCCCCGTATTTCTATCATATACTTCTCTAAACCACCATGAGATGACTTCATAGCCCTTTAATTGAGCATGGATGTTGATGAAAGGATCTCTTATATTCTGCAGTTATTGCATTCCTGTGACTATGGCCAACATTCTTGAATTATTCTTTCATTTTCATGTCTAGCATTTCTGAAATTGGGTTTAGTAACTATCTATGCCTGTGGCAGTACATTGAAATGATGACACATCAGCAAGATATATAGAACACTTTTTTAAAAAAAGAACAAAACAGGTAAACAGAATTTGTTTTCTTGGCTTCTTTCACTGCAAGTATGAGAAATGATCAAGTGTTCTGTGTTGTTATTGCATTATAGTAATCGTGATAATAATATTATCCTTCTCTCTGTGCTAGAACAGTTTGAAGTGCTCCTGTGTTGCATTGTGTTCAAAATTAGGCTGTAAAATTTTATTTTCAAAGAAGATTGCTACTATGCTTAAAGCACTTTAGACGGATTCTGACAGCCAGTTCCCATGATGTGCAAGAGATAAACTAGGTATGGCATAAATCCAGTCTAAATGGGTCCAGTGGTCTTTGAATGTCATGTGCTGAAAACAGGGCTGAAAACCAGTTGTAAATTACCTATATTTTTTTCCTTAGGAAAACAAAATAACTGCATTTGCTTTAATGTTAGTTCTCAAACTTAGTAGCTAGCAGTTTTGAAATACACCTAGCTAGTTCCTTATAGCCACCTAGGGAATTTGAAATCTATACATATTTCAGAATTTGTAATCTGAAGTTTAATGGATCAGAGAGCATGGATTCAGGGTATGTGATACAGAATCCTTGTAGAAACTAAACAGGATTGAGTCTGCCTAGAAGGGAGACTTCCTGGAATTCCTATGTAGGTCATCAATAGAAGAAAGACAGCAAGAAAGGAAATGAAATTAATACAAATTCAGAGGAGATTGGTTGATCAAAACTGCATGCATTTCAACTGAGAAGAAACATATTGGTGAGGATATGGTATCAAGTAAGGAATAAGCTAGCTTTTCTTCTGTAGCTATTATGTGTTTTTTCTGGGAATTGTGGACGCCTATGAAAGTCTGAGCCAGCTAGTAGGTAGGGGGAAAGAAAGGATCTTCTCTGGAAATGTGATAGTCATCTGCGTCTGCTCCAGTTCTTCGACATGGGATCATGCTTCAACTGCAACATTGCAAGTTGTTATTCAACCGTGGTGGCTGAAGCTGATCATAGGACTGGGATTTTAGTCACTCTGTCAGTGTTTATCAGGTATAGAATCAATAAGCAGCAGTGACCTCTATTTTCTGGCTTTTCAAAATAATTGAAACATTTGTTGTACACTAAGTTTTACTCTGTGTATATTTTCAGATATCTGTTCTAGAGTTCATTCTTGTGCTACCCCACAACACAGCGAT
The DNA here is from genome assembly GCF_001447785.1 of Gekko japonicus. Lineage (NCBI taxonomy): Eukaryota > Metazoa > Chordata > Lepidosauria > Squamata > Gekkonidae > Gekko > Gekko japonicus. Next base: position 89,972 of record NW_015165904.1, read on the forward strand.
AGCACAGTAGATGAAATCTTCTGTGGCTGCCGGCAAAGAATGCCATGTCTTATAAAAGCTAAACTCAGATTCATATTAAAAAATGCTAAGGATTGACATTTGCATTTATTTTGTTGGTAAATGTTACTATACACAAACTGTCCCGATTATATCCAGCTAATCAGCAGTGCATACATAGCGCCAGATAACTGTTTGCTGTCATTGAAGGTCAAATAATTATGGTCAGCCCAACTCCATGCAGTTTGCTTTTCAATCACAATTTAGTTTTAAAAGGAAAGGTTTTATTTCCTCTATATACCATTTTACTGCAGCATTTCCTGCTTATAGGCTGTTCCTAATTTCTCTTTCCACATTAGTATTCCAAGGTTCATCCACATGAAATAAGTAGAAATCTCTGGAATAACGTGTATAATACCCACATACAAGGCTGGTCTTCCATGTATCTTAGGGCTAAGTAAAGACCTGACAGGCAAGGATTATAGTTCTGCTTGGCATGCAGAAGGTTCCAGGTTCAACCCCTGGCATGTTCACTTAAAAGTACCAGTTAATAGGTGATGTGAAAGACCTCTACGTGGAAGAGCCATTGATAGTCTCAGTGGACAGTACTAAGTCTGACGGACCAATAGTCTGATTGAGTATAAGGCGGATTCATGTGTTCATGTGATGTCAGAAATATGGTCCTTAGTGGGTTGGATCCAGCCATCTTTTCCACTCGACCTCACCTAATTCCCCCTCTTAATGAAGCCTCCATCCCACATAGCTTTTGTTCATGCAGGTTGCAGGGACACTATCATAACCTTTTTGGTGATCAAAGCCCTCCCCCCCAACCAGTGGAAAAGCTGATTGGATCCTACCCATTGTATAAAGCCCTGTGTTTACTGAGTATCTTTCAAACTAGAAATCTTGAAGTACATTTTGTCTATATTCCCCCCCTGCAAATATATTTTCTGTGACGCACCAGAGACAATTAGGGGCAACAGAGTAAGCGTTAAAAGGGACTCCTTTATGATGGTTTTGTTCTGATTTCTGTAAGCCACCTGGACCAGGCCTGAAGAAGTGGCATACAAAATTTCTCAATAAATACATTTCTGAGTTTTCCATCCATCATTGTGCTACTTTTCAGATCCTTGAATGGCTTTCTCTTCTAATACATTTTCCTATATATTAATTTTACTAAGTAAGAAAATAGCATTAGCTATTTTCACAGGGCTCTTTTGGTGGCAGGAACTCCTTTGCATATTAGGCGACACACCCCTAATGTAGCCAATCCTCCAAGACCTTACAGAACTCTTCTTACAGGGGCTACTGTAAGCTCTTGGAGGATTAGCTACATTAGGAGCGTGTCGCTTAATATTCAAAGGAGTTCCTGCTACAAAAAGAGCCCTGGATCATATGAAATATAATGCTGTATTGAGTTAAATGTCACAAAACATTTAAGTCTAACTGTTTTGGACTAACTTGAGCAAACCAGTAAAAAACCACAGACTTTGACAGCACAATCCTTTCCACACTTATTCCACTATAAATTCACTTAGATCAGTGGACTTAAAATGGAATAACTCTGTTTAGGATTGCAATATGAGTGGAGTAATTTCATTCATCTTTGCTAATTCACAGTGTTCTATTTTGAGCTAAAATTATTGACTCAAAGGGAATCCTCCCAATTATCTTTTATTGCACTGCATCACTTTATTTCTGGTAATAAATATTAGATAATTAACTCAACTGATTTTTGCTGGAGGGATTTCACATCTCAGGGAGCAGCAGTGGTAAATAGTTCTAAGTGCACCACAAGCTTCCCTCTTCCACAGAGCTTTAGTGATTGCTATTAAGGGGTCATGAGATCTAGAAAGGCTTAAAATGAAAGCAAAAAGCTGTAAATAGTCTTAACAGGCTGGGTTGAGGGCACTCTGAGGGCTTATAAACCAAGAATATCCATACAATATTGTTGTCTAGGCATGGAAAGAAAAATCTGACTCTTTCTTAATTACTCATTCCATCTCATATACTGATTTGTGAGACTGAAGCCAGTGGAAAATATAAATGACAAATGGTATTTTACCATGGTGTCCAAACAACCACATTTTTGCCAGTTGAATGAGATCTGGGCTGAACGTCTGTTTCTCCTCTATTTCAAGTATTTATCCTGGGCAAGGCTAGAAGATCTTCTAACAGTGGAAGAAGGCTGGGAACATCTTTGTAAGTCAAATGAGTTCTGGCCTGAGCTTTTCTGTTCTGAGAGCCAGTTTGGTGTAGTGCAGTGGTGGGCAAACTCGTTAGTCAAGAGAGCCAAATATCAACAGTACAACGAAAGAAATTTATTTTGAGAGCCAAATTTTTAAAACTTTAACTATATACATTGTTATTAACTTAATTAAATAAATAAACAAATAAATAAATTAGGGTACTCCTAAACTGGCCTTTGCTAAAAATGTCCTCAATCTGATTGAGGTACGTTCGCTGAGGTCGACCCCTTCCAACTCCCATCCACACTCGTCTTGTATGCTTGTTTCATCTCCTTTCGTTCATCCTCTCTATATGTCCAAAGTATCCATAACATTAAATCATGACAATGACTGACAAACACTAATGTGAACAATGGCTTTGCATCTCCTTGGAAAGTTTGGGTAAGTCAGGTTTGTATGTTGTT
>NW_015165904.1:93148-94238 GCF_001447785.1 Gekko japonicus
CTTGGCGATGTTTCAACAGGCTTGGAAAGTGAATCAGTTTCTCTTTCAAAATCTTGAGCAAAAAGAGATACTTTGTTTTCGAAAATAACTTCTTCTAACATCGAAGAAATTGTGTTTCCTTTCCCCTGTAGTTTACGATTATGCTGATTTAGATGAGATGTAATGTCTACCATGAAATACTTTTTTTGGATCCACTGATCATTCGTTAGTTCTGGATAGTGAACACCCTTCTCAAGGAGAAATGCTTTAATTTCTGTTAATAAGGAAGCGAAACGTTTCAAAATGTTTCCTCTTGATAACCAATGCACCTTGTTATGCAGCAGAAGATCTGCGTACTCACTCTCCATTTCAACTAAAAATTCTTTACATTGGCGATGATTAAGAGCTTTAGCTATAAGCTTTAGCTATAATGGAGCTGATAATCTTAATCACCAATTCCATAACGTTGCAAATTTCTTCTGGAAATTTCTGCACACAAAGCGCTTCTTGATGAATGATGCAATGGTAAGTAAGTATCTCGTGATTAATTTTTTCTTTCAAAATAGCAACAAACCCTTTTCTTACGCTGGTCATACTTTTTGCCCCATCTGTTGTAATTGAGACAATCTTATCGAGTGGAATATGATGTTTTTCAATGCACTCAATTACAGCATTTGCTATATCCTCTCCATGTGTTTGACCTTTGAGTGGCAATAATCCTAACAGTTCTTCTTTAGGACCTGTAGATGAAATAAATCGTACAAAAAGTGAAACTTGCGCTGTATCATTTATGTCACAAGACTCATCAACTGCTATTGATAAAGCTGAAACCAATTTAAGATCTTTGACTTGCTGGTTGGTTATATTCGAAGACATTTTGACTGTTCTATCTTTCACTGTTTTAGCAGATAATGGTAACTCTTTAATTTTTTTTAGAATATCTGCTTTGTTCTTAAAATCCTGAAATAGCTCTTCAGATGCGTTTATGAGACAAGTTTTTATGTATTCGCTGTCTGTATATGGTTTTCCTCTCTTAGCAATCTCCTGACTAACCACAAAACTTGCAATGTTAACATTATTGGAAGATTGCATCCAGTAATTAAATACAGAA
>NW_015165904.1:94923-110210 GCF_001447785.1 Gekko japonicus
CCCAGCACTCCAGCGCGGAGCCTGAAAAAGGCGGGGAGGGAAGCTCAGCAGACACCCCCCCGCGCTGGTTGCAGCTGCCACCAAAAGTGGTGGCGGTGGCGGCCATAACTTTTTAAAGAGCCCCTAAGGACAGCTGGGGGAGCCAGAATGATGCGAGAGGTGGAATTTGTCCCTACAAGTCCAAGGCCACCACCCCAGGGCTCAGAGAGGTAGGAGAACATTTCACCCCACCCCCTGGGCATCGCAGCTTCCGCCGAGAACAGCAGTGGCAGCCATAACTTTTTAAAGAGACTTGGGGGAGCCAGAATGACTTCTTGCGCAAGAGGTGGAATTTGCCCCTATGATTCCAAGGCCACCACCCCGGAGGAGGGGGAACGTTTCACCCCGCCCCGCCATGGGCGTCGCTGCTGCCATTGAGAACAGCAGCGGCAGCTGTAACTTTTTAAGGAGCCCCAAAGGAGAGCTGGGGGAGCCAGAATGACCTCTCGCATGTGATGTCCGAGCAGCAACGCCCTTCTGGGAAATTTCGGGGGAGAGCTGGCGCCCCACAGCCCCATGAACCTTACGCCGGTGCGAAGGTCTGGCTTGGCCCTGGAGGCTTGGCCATGGCTGCTGGAGCCGCCTCGGCCTGGAAGAGAGGGGGGGAGGAAGCCGACTTACCCTCCTGTTTCTTCCTCGTTCTGCAGCAGAATGAGGCTGGAAGCAGAGGGCGCCGGAAGAAGGGGGCAGGGCTTCACCATGTGACCGCCCCACCCCCTGTGCCTCACTCCCAGAGTGACGTACCGGCACACTCCCCGAGAACTGGCAAGGAGTGCAGGGAAGGGATGCCGTCAGTGCCTACGGCAGAAGAGCCACACTCAAGGGGCCAAAGAGCTGCATGTGGCTCATGAGCCACAGTTTGCCGACCATCGGTGTAGTGGTTAGGAGCGTGGACTCTAATCTGGGAAAACCAGATTTGATTCCCCACTCCTCCACATGCAAGCCCCAGTTATCTCAGAGCTGTTCTCCCAAGAGCAGTTCTCAAACAGCTCTCTCAGCCCCACCTACTTCAAAAGGTGTCTATTGTGGGGAGAAGAAGGAGCTTGTAAGCCACTCTGATACTCCCAAGTGGAGGGCAGGGTATAAATGCAATATCCTCCTCCTCCTTCTGTTACAGATACTTAGCTTGGGTATGGCTATAGGCAAAAAAAAAACCCTCCTGGTAGGGCTGGAAGTTCTCCTGAAATTAAAACTGGTTTTGAGTCTACTGAGATCAGTTCTCCTGGAAAAAAATGATGGCTTCAGAGGGTGGACTCTGGGGCAGCATATCCCTGTGGATCTCCCTTCCTTCTCCAAACTCCACCCTCCTCAGACTCTGTCCCCAAATCTCCAGGAATTTCCCAACCCATAGTTGCCAACCCATGGCCTTTGGCTTGTCACCTGTGGCCCTTAGTGAGATAGACTAGTGAAATCAGCACCAGACCAGGGTGTCGGAATGTTTCTTACTTGTCTAAAAATAGTTTAAACTTTCAGTTTCTTTTTTAGTTCCCCAATGTGGGCAAAAAGTGGGATATAAAGGATAAATAAATAAATGTGACATGTGATAAGTTATTGATACCTCACAAAGGACTGAAGAGAAATTTTGATACATTTTGGACCATATTAGTTCAGCAGCTGTGGAGTAATAAAGGATTTCACATCACTTCACATAATAGAATAGTGAAACTGTTTACATGTTGTCAAGGCTTACCCTGCACTGGTATATTAACATAACCAAGCTGTACTTGGGGTTGGTCTCAGTAACTCCTTAAGTAATACACACAATAAAGCAAAGGAATGCTTTATTGAAGAAATTCAAGAAAAACAAAACATGTAGTTTGGTGGCAGTAAAATGCACAGAAAAACAAGAAACCTAACTAGCTCCCCTGTAAAGTACTTGGTTCGCCGCATGGAAGACTCGGACAATGACATGCCGTTGCACACGTTTATTCAGTATTTCACACAAGAACAAACAACGGCCCTGCAAGGCCAACTATATACACTCCCGACCCCGGGCCTCCCACTCCATTGGAGGGTTTGAATTTTCCGCCAAACCACCTGGGTGATGTAGTCTTTTAAGTAGGCCGGGGGCTTGCGCTCACGGGTGGAGCGCCTGAGTGCCGGTGAAGGAGCTGGTGTGGGGCCCGGTGGAGAAGGGTCCGGGTCCGGCAGTTCCAGGGCCCTCTGGTCTGGTGGCTGCGCCGGTGGCTCAGGTTCTTCCGGAACTGATCCTCCCCCCTTGCTCGGGGCATCTGCGGGTTGGCTGTTGTCTGGCGGTGGGGCCTCCTCCCGGCCCCCATCTTCCGGAAGGGGCACTGGAGCCGTGTCCGTGCCCCGTGGGGCCAGCTGCTGTCGAAGCTGATCGATGTGCCTATAGAAGCGGAAAAGAAAACTATGAGAAAAGTCCAATGTAAAGACAAAGCTAATAAAAAGGAAAGTACAAAGAATTTCTGGCAGAGAAGGGAGAAAATGGGAAAAAATGAGACCAAAACGAGGTGACTAGAAATTTAAGACTGAAAATAAAAGATGGGATATAGTGAGACTGAAACATAGAGAGAAGTGTTCATGAGTAAACTGGAGTACATACAAAGGAAAAGGACATGTGGACTCACTGATGCTAAAAAACAAATTACAGATCCACAGGAAAAAAGTCAAGTTGTACAAAGGATGGGTTGCTACTTTTGCTGACTTCTGCCTAGCTGGAAAATTGAAGTTATGGTTCCTGCTCTAATGGGATATTGATGATTACTCACTAAGGGTTTTTTTCCTTTTCTTTCTTTATTACTTTTTTTCTCCTTTTTTCTTTTTCTCTTTTTCTTTCTCCTTTTTTGCTTGTTTATAAGTTGATTTTGTATAAATGAGAACTATAGAGACAAGTGTCTTTTAGACTGAAAGAGAACTAATCAGAACTAAGTAATGTAAGAGAAATTAATAGGGGATAAATGTTATTCTGAGGCATATACTGTTAAGCAATCTGAAACATCTAGTAAGATATGATATTATGTGACTATAAGTGGTGAGAACTGGGAATATAAGGGATAGTATTTTAAGGAAAGAATCAAGGTATATAAAGGGTGAGATGTTATTGTTGATGTAAATCTAATTAGAAAGATTTTTTTTTGGCTCTTGCCCAATGGGATATTGAAATAATCAGTAAGATAAGATAAATTGGCTTTAAAAGCTGTGAAAATTTGGTTAAAGAAGGATAGAAATAATTTGATTAGGAAGGGTAGTGTAAATTTAAAATAGTGTTAGAAATATGTGTTTATTTATGATGAGTTTCAAGTTATTTATGTTGTAGTTCATGTATAATAAATAATAGGATAATAGGGTTTCATGGAAGTAAAATGGAATTTAAGGAAGGAAATATTTATTTTCATTAAAGTAATATATTTTGGGAAAATGAGTGTATAATTTTTGGCTATAAGGAGATAATGGTAAATGAATTGGAAAATACTGTTGCAGGAAGCTAATGGAATATGGCGATGTTTAGTGAAAAAGGACAAAAATGTCTAATTAATATTTGAAAAGTTGTGAGAGCCTTACCTAAAGAGCATAATGTTTGTTGAGATGTGTTAGGAGTAATTTGTATAATATCTATGTAGCTAAAGCCCAACTGATATAGTAGAAATGTTTACTTGGGAGGGAAATGTTCTAAATCTACTTTCAAGTAGTAAGGTGTGTTGCTGTATGTGGATAATAGTGGTTGTATATGTATATGTTTGTATCTGTCTTTGTGTTTATGTGGTGTGGGTTTATTACAATTAAAACTCAATAAATATATCTATATATTTAAAAAGAATACAGAGCATCACTTGCCCCAGACTGAGAGTTCCTATCGATACCTTCTGGCTAATAGCCTCTGATGGACCTCTGCTCCATATGTTTATCCAATTCCCTCTTGAAGCCATCCATGCTTGTCACCACCACCACCTCCTGTGACAGTGAATTCCGTGTGTTAATCACTTTTTGGGTGAAGAAGTACTTCCTTTTATCCGTTCTAACCCAACTGCTCAGCAATTTCATTGAGTGCCCATGAGTTCTTGTACTGTGAGAAAAGGAGAAAAGTACTTTCTCTTTCTGCTCTATCCCATGCATAACCTTGTAAACCTCTGTCATGTCATCCCTCAGTGGTCATTTCTCCAAGTTAAAGAGCCCCAAGCACTTTAACCTTTCCTCATAGGGAAAGTGTTCAAACCTTTTTATCATTCTAGTTGCCCTTTTCTGCACTTTTTCCAATGCTATAATATCCTTTCTGAGGTGTGGTGACCAGAATTGCTCACAGTTGCACCATCAGTTTATACAGAGGCATTATGATACTGGCTGATTTGTTTTCAATTTCCTTCCTAATAATGCCCAGCATAGAATTGGCCTTTTTATTGCAGTCACACACTGTCTCCACATCTACTATGACTCCAAGATCTTTCTCTCGGTCAGTCTCTGCCAGTTCAGCAGATGCTACCAGTTTTACAAGGCTAGCTGGAGGAGTACTGCTTGGGTGGTCTGAGTTTGTCATTTTACTGAAAGAAGAAAAGGTACTGTAAAGCTTGAACATGAACAGAGGCAGAAGACTTTGGGCACAAGCTAAAGGGTACTTGGATCTTTTTCTTTTAGCCCATGGCTCCTAGTTGGTGCCCTTGGATGAACCAGCCACGGGATCCTTACAATATCTAGAATTTCATATATAATGAAATTCTATATAATGAAATTCTCCATGGAGATTGGAGGGACCTAAAAGTTAAGCGTGTAGACACCCCCCTGGTCTATCTGGGAAGTGTTTTCCATAAGCAAGGTATCACCACTGAAATGACCCTTTCTTGTGTCACAGCCATCTAATTTCTTCAGCTTTGGCTGAGGATATTCAAAAGATGTGACTTTTCTATGTCACAATAATTTACGCAAATGCCAATTAGCACAAGACATGGGGTCATAATTTCCCAGGACTCTTATACAGACAATTAGATCTCAGCTGCATGAATCTTCATTTCCTCTTCAGTGAGAGAGACCCAAACATACAAATTACATGACAATCAAAAGTGTTTCTCTGCAATTTGTTCTGGCTAATTTCAGTCCCGAGAAAGCTTTAGTAAGAGCTGTACAATGCTAGTTTTTAATGAAGATGATATTGTGCCTAATCTGTGCAGGACTCAACTGGCACCTATTTTTCCCATAGTCTGAAGAAAATATAAACCTTATTTTCTCTGAAGTAAAGGGGAAACTGTGGGGTGGCTCCTGCATAGCCACCACAGGTGCTAAACTCTGTATTTAAGTCCCCCACCCCAACACACTTTGGATGGGATCATCCTGTACACTTTGCATCTCTTTAATGGGCTTTTTTCATTGTTTCCTGTCAAGCAATGCTGCAGGGTTACAGTGTGGTTTAGCAGAGAAAGGGAAAGTGAGGGGAAAGGGGGACTTAGGACCATGGGTAGACCCTGCTGCAATCACTTTTGTGCAGGCATAAGGGAGAGAAAGGCGATGGGATGATGGCCAGAAGTAAGTGGCGAGGAAACAGGTGTATGTGGACCAGAGATCATTTCGGGGGGGAACGCGGGGGAACGCAGGGGGAACGCACACGATGAAGCCCCGCCCCCTGCTTCCGGCCGCCCCGCTTCCAGCCCTCATTCAGCCAGGAGGAGGCAGGAGAAGAGGGAGGGTAAGTTGCTTCCTCCCCGCCTCTCCCCACCCTTGCCTGCCTGGGGCCAGGGAGGGCCTTCACGGGGCTTCCTCGCACTCCCGCTGGCCTTGCAGGTCCACCGCCGGGCCCCTGATGTCAGGGGGTGTGGCATATGCTAATGAGTTATGCTAATGAGTTCCCCTAGCTCTTTTTCTACGAAATGACCCCTGATGTGGACACTGTTCTCACCCATCTCTCTGTGCTTGCTGCCACTACAGCTGTAGCCAGTGTGTGTGTTCACACCCCTGTGTGGATCCAGTCTATAGTAAAAAAAAAAACCCAAAAACTACTGGCCTATGGCCACACTTTACTTTTCTCTCCCTCTCAATAAAGGAGCTGCTGAATTAATAGCCATACACCAGCAACACCTTGCCCAATCTCCTGGGCCTCCATTGTTTACCTCCACAGTCCCTCATTCTTGGTGGCTCTGTCAGCCAGAATAAAGTGGTGGTGCATTCACTGAATTCCCACCTTTCATGTCTCAGGCCACCAGTGCAAGACCTACTGCAGATCCAGTCCCTGACAAATATGTGTGTGATATGTGCATTATTATTATGGAGAGTTCACTCTGCAAAGTAGATTAGAAAACTTGCCTAGAATCCTTATATTTATTTTAACTCAGACTGCAGCTGTTTCCGTAGGATGATCCCATCCAATAGCTATCTTAAAATGCATGCTGAGGCACAGTGAGAAGAACTTTCAGGCTGCCTTTCTACTCTTCCACATGATTGAAATGCTAATAATTAGAACCATATGGTGCTGCAAATACCATGTTTTCTTTCTTCCTATTTTCCATCAGAGGTGTTGAATGCTTATGAATGATCTTAAGGATTGTCTTCAAACTGGACATGTTCATGAGCAGGTTTCTCCCCCTCCCCATTCCTGGAGGTTAATTAATTGAAAAATTAATTTTCATGTGTATTATGGAATAATTGGTAGGCTGGAACAAATTGATGGACACCCATCTGCACATGCAGCTTGCTTGTGAATAAGACGTTTGAAAAATAAATCAGTGGCAGTCTTTAACAAAAAAAAAACCAAAAAAACATAAGCAGCTTTCTTATTAAAATGTAAAGTACAAAGCTAAGGAAAACAATCTTCTATACAAAACCCTACTTTCTGTTTGAATAGTAAATTGATCATGAATTGCAAAGAACAGGCATGGGCTTGTAAAATAACTTTTAACAATGAGTATGTGATGTTCAGTTTGAAAATGTGTCAATTCCCCTTAGAATCATATTCCCATTTCAATTTAGGGTGGAATGGGTGCAATTTCAAATGAAGGTGCTGGGAGGAAAAGCAAGATCTGTTTTCCTGAAGGGCAGCTATTCTGGATAATCATCAATTGCATACCGTGGACTCTATGTGTGAATTAACAGTTTGCTTTTGCAGAACACTGAAGATGAGACAGGCAAAATGAATGGCACAATCAACTTAATCTGTGTGATATAATGCAAAATACTGGCTCCGTTCAGACATCACATACAACCATGGTTTGATTATGGTTAGTTTGTGAATGCAGGATTCAGCTCATATCCTCGTTTGCCTCAACAAATGGTTTAATTTCCTTTTTTCTCTGTCCTGGGATGGTGTTACATCATGCAAAAACCATAGTTAAAACTAATTGTGATTAATAAATCAGTTTCTAATGTAGCTTCCATGTCTGGTTTGACAGACTCAACGTAACTATAGTTAGCAGAGTGGCCTGCATTCAGAAATCACACTAAGCACTGTTTGTTTAATGAAATCATGATGTTGTGTCATGTCTGCACTGAGCCTTTCAAGAATTATGAGCTTCTTTGTGTTCACTGCCAGGCCTCCAACACTGCCTAAGAAAAAGCAGTCAATAAGCCCGAGTACAAATGCAGAGAGTAGATAAGAAAAGGTCCCAAATCCAAAGATCCCTTCTTGAACATATTGGAGACTGGTTAGTCTCATGTTGTCAGAAGTGTATGTGAGCAGCTGCCATCATAGCTGTGAACCATAGGAAGCATGGCTGCTATAAATTAGTACTTTTGGTGATTGGTGGAGCTTCATGAAACAGCCCAGTCATGACATTATATTCCATCCTTCAAATCAGGGGTGTGCAAAAATAAAACCCGGTATTACCGGGTTTGGATATATTGAAACCCTCCCCCAAATCAGTATTGCCCAATATTGCCAAATCCCAATACTGGTATGGTATATGGATTTGGTAAATGTTTGGGGAACCTATTTTTTTTCGGATTGGTTATACCCTCCAGGGACTATTAATGATCCCCTTAGGGTACAATGGAGAATTGATCCTGGGGTATCTGGAGCTCTATGGGGAGGGGGTGTCTTTCAAAAAAAGTTTTGAAAAGATTGGACCAGGGGGTCCAATTCTATGGGCCCCCAAAGAAGGTGCCCCCATCCTCCATTGTTTTCAATGGAGGGGGAAAAGGTGTTCAAAGGGATCACCAAGCCATGACTCTGTGAGTGAACTCCAAAGGCATTTAAAGGGACCATAATCCCTTTAAACACCTTCACCAAGCAGTGAGTTTACCTGGAAGGCATTTAAAGGGACTGCAATCCCTTTAAATCAGAGGGCGGCCTGGCATGATCTTGTCCATGGGGTCACGAAGAGTCGGACTCGACTGTGTAACTGAACAACAACAAATCCCTTTAAATGCCCTTTAACTGTGGCTATCCCCAAATTCTCAAATGTTTTCAGGATTTTGGGGACTTGGCCATTTTGGTTAGCCAAAATTAAGCCCCTATCAATAACCGGCTTAAAAATTCCAAAAAAACCATCCAAAGCAGTATAAGTAAAGTTAAAAAAAAAATACCGATGACTGAGGTATTTTTTTTGTTGTGGTGGTAGCTTGGTTTGTGCTGAATGCATGCCCCTACTTCAAATGGATGGTATCACAAGCACGCCCACACATGCACACACAAATTGGGTGTGATATGTTATTTCTAGTAATGGATTTTCACTTTATTTGCTAAAGTTAGAGTGAAATGCTTAAATCCTAAAGTATTGAAAACAACATTTGGAAGTGTGTATTTTAAAGATGTGTGTGTTTTAAAGAATGTACTTATTTTCAAATGCTACATGACCTGTACTGCATCTAGTAGAAAGATTTTACAACAGATGCAGAAAAGGTTACATTTAGCTGTGAATGGAAAAACAGGAGACATCTTGACTTTTTTGTGATTTGTCTTGTATCTGTGAGAAATAAAGCAAATTTTATTTTATATGTTATCTTAACATATAAAGTTCAGATGAAGTTCAAATATATTTATAAGTCTACTATGTAATGGAGAATATTTTAACATCCTTCTCCTTTTATTAGGTATAGACCATGTTGAACAAACTCTTCTGGGCAAATTCTGCATCTATACATTTGAAATATTTCTGTGCATGCCATTGTATCTTCAGGATATGTAAGCTTATCTGTGAAATACACCAGGACAGAGCTGAGTTGTCATCTTAAATCCTTTCAGGTTGGGGTTTAGGATGGGGCTCTGTGGTGGTTACATGACAAAGTCAAGTTTTAGCATAGAGATTTTCAAAGCACGAATAATATACACTTTTTAAAAGTTAAGCAGCATAAATAATTTTAAAAAATCATAAGAGCATTTGGGGTGAGATCATGACAAGGGAAAATTGATTCAATTAGACCTTACCAGACTGTTTCCTTTTCTGTCAGATTCTAAAACAAAACAATTTCTTTTAGTTGAGCCTTCTTGATTCTTTTGTAACAGCCAGAAAATATTTCTCAAGCAAAGTGCCCTAGTACCCCAAATAAAGACACAGGACCATAGCATAGGTTTAACTAGTTTATTAAAATTAGCTGATCTACATCATCAGATATTAACTATGCTAATATTTAGATGGGGTGGGCTGCACTAGGTGGCCTAACCATAGTTGCCTTTGTTTTAGCAAAGCCACCATGACTCCAAATTCAGCCAGCTCCTTCTGCCAACCTGGTTTATTCTTGCTTTGCACATGTTGTGCCAAGAGGTGCCAAGCCCCATCCCTCTTCCCTGATGTGCTGTAAATCCACTGCCAAGTTCAGAAAGATGTTGCTCAACACCAAAGGTGCTCCTTCTCAAGCCCCATACTGCCATCAAGCCAGTGATGATCTGTTCAGGACACGCCCTCCATAACGCTCAATGGCTCAGGTGCTTGCCACTCATCCCTGCCTGCCATGAGCAACCTATCCTCTCCCTGCCAAACGAGGGGGTTAGTCTATCTTAACACCCTTTGCTCTACTTGCTGAATATAATGTTGTGCAGACTTGAAACAGATTAGCTAAAAAGCATCTATGGTGATCTTGCCCTCTTCCCTCCCTCATCCCCAGGATTTCCCTTTCTTCTTCTTCTTTCTTACTGAGCAGCCCTATATCTATTTTCTTTTTCTTTGATTGCCTATGGCTGTCCCAAAAAGTCATTTTTATGCTGGCCCAGCCCAGAAGGAAGAGACACTATCATCTTACTATATTCAACTTCTGAAATTGCACACAAGAGACTTTTGAAAGTTTAAAATAAAAAAAATGTTTTATTTAACTTAGAGGAGAAAAGGTCAGGTGGAATCAGGGGTAGGGTGTAAGATGTGAACTGATAATAAAACTAACTTTGTAATTACACTAACTCCAGATAATTTGTTGCCAACAATAAAGTGTTCCTGTTATTAAAAAAAAAAACTTTGAGGAGAGAGGCTTTCTTTTCAGTTTCTGCTTAAACACTAAAGCATAGGTTTCTGAGTTTCACTGACTCTTAACGTCTAGAAAGCAGGAACATAAGAACCAAGTTAACAAAAACCTTCTATATACACAGACCAGGGATCACTCCTTTTCACTAGGTAAGTAAGTAAGTAAATTTACTACAGTCATTGACCAGTACACAGTAAAAGAAGGTTTTCACTAGGCAGAGATTACTTCTCTTAACTAGAAGCAAATTCCTTTTATCAGCTTGAATGGGAAACCTTTCTGATCCTCTCACTCCTTTTGCCTCCTTCCCAGCCCACAGTCAGTGCTTAGCTGTCTCTTCTTCAACTTTCAGTTTTCTACTGTCATTCCTTAACTGACTCTCTCATCAGAATTCTGTTCGAATAGTCTGTCACTCAAAAGTTCTCAGACTCTGTTAGGCATTAACCCTTGAGAGTCTGTCACAGAAGTACCCCATGGATGCTACAGTGGAAGCAGCCCCTATTTGAAAAGAATGGGTACCAAAACAGAATTCCCCCAAACCCAGCTGTACAAGTGATTTCTGAATTAATGCTCAAAATTGAAATTTGGTTAGGGGGGAGCCATCCATGTGACAGAACAAAACTCCCTCACCCTTGCCACGCATGCTCAAGTACTGGCGTAAAGCCACCACTGGGCACAACTCAACCTCAGAGCAAAGGCCCAAGTCAATAACAGAACCCCTACCAGTTGTTCGGTTTATGACTGCCTAAGCGTGATCCTCATGCCGACCTCTAGCATGCCAACATCATGGTAACAGAGGGCTCAGCCAGATGTATCCTGCCACGATCCCACCATGAGCTTGCTGATACACAGAGCTCCAAAAAAGTTGACCAAGAATTCCGCACAGAAAAGGGAAGCTTCATATTTATCTTCACAAAGACTAGGCCATTGTGCCCTGAGGCACAAAGGCTCCCAGGTGTCTGCACTCCTGCCATCCTCCTGGGACCAGCCTTCAAGCATTTTCCATATATGGAAATTGCCTGTCTTCTCTTTGTACCTGGCAGCTTTACTGGCGTATGTGAGGGACAACAGCATCCCCCTAAAGGAACGCACTGATATGTCCGTACCTTTCATAAACACAAAACTGCATCAACTGGGACACAGGAATGGGCCAAACCTGCTGCAGACCAGCTTCCTGTCTAAAGGCCACAAACTGCTGACCTGCCATCCTATAGGATCTCTGGATGGAAGGGGCAAGGGCTAAGCTGATTGCCCTGTCAGCCTCAGCCCACCAATCTGCCACAGGCTCACTGGCATCCTTACCAGGAACTGGGTGGCTTCCAGGACCAGCTGATGGAACCTCTCCATCTGTTTTTGGGAGAGAGCATCAGTGACCCCGTTACTGACCCCCGGCCTGTGCCTTGCCTGAAATCCCCACTGCTACCACAATCAGAAAAAATTCCAAGAAGGTGAGGTCTTTGACCCACCCCTCCTGGAACCATTCCACAGGCCAATCCTCAGCGCACCAGTGACCTCAGAAGTAGACCCCAAAGCCAGAAGAGCCAGCTTCATCAGATGTAACCTGCAGCTCCGCCTTAACCAGAAGGTCTTCCCACCAAAAAGATATCCCATTAAAGGACCCCAAGAATTCCTTCCACACAAGAAGGTCCTCCTGGAAACCACTGGTAATCCTGGTCCTGTGGTGTAGTTGTCTGACAAATGCCCGGGGCCACAACCTTGCATCCAAAGTTGAGATGGTCCACCAGCTGCTGCAACTCGAACAATGTTATTTTTTTTCGGTGCCCTGGCTCTGTCAATTATCATCTGCAAGTCATCCAATTTCTCACTTGGTAACTTGGACAGTTGCCTCACAGTATCAATCTCAATCCCCAAAAAAGTCAAAATAGGAGTCAGGCCTTCTGGTTTTTTTGTGGGCGAGGGGAACACCTAGCTCCCCTGCCATGTCCATGAAACTGGAAAGTAAAAATTTACACTGTCCCGTACCCCTTCTTCCCACAAATAAGAAATCGTTGAGATAATGTTCAGTACTGCAAAGTCCTGTCCTGAAATGCAAAGCCCATTCTAAAAAGGAACTGATTCTTTCAAATGTGGCACAGGACGTGGAGCAACCCACAGAAAGAGCCCTGTCCATATAAAATTGTCCCTCGAAGGCAAAACATAATAACTCAAAATCCACCGGGTGAAGGGGAAGAAGGTGGAAGACCAACTTGATATCACATTTGGCCAATTCTACTCCCTGGCCACAGCTATGTACCACCCGCATGGCTTGATCGAATGAGGTATACCGAACTAAACATAACTCATCAGGTATTGCATCATTCATTGATCCCCCCAAGGGTAGGAAAAATGGTGAATGAGGTGATATTCCCCCTGGGCCTTCTTAGGTACAACTTCCAACGGGGACACCCTCAGGTTAGAGACTGGAGGGGACAGAAAAGGACCAAGGACTCTACCTTCCTTATATTCCTTTGCAATTTCCCCCCACACTATGATCTCAAGCCCCCTTATGGAGTGCAAATTAGGAGCCCAATATGGCCTCCGGTCCCCCTGATAAGGTATCTTAAAACCCAAAGTAAACCCTTCTAACACATAAATTTGATCCTGCCAGTTGGGGTAATCCTTCAACAAATGCTTCAGCTCCTTTACCTTAATTGGGCTGGGCCCTTTATCAGCAGAAGTGATTAGGCCACCGCCTCCCCCTGGGCGCTTACCTCCCCT
Organism: Gekko japonicus; assembly: GCF_001447785.1. Classification (NCBI taxonomy): domain Eukaryota; kingdom Metazoa; phylum Chordata; class Lepidosauria; order Squamata; family Gekkonidae; genus Gekko; species Gekko japonicus. Next base: position 108,010 of record NW_015165904.1, read on the forward strand.
GGCTCTGGTCCTGCCCTTAGTTTTAGGGCATCTGGAGAATGTGTGAGGACCTGTGCACAGCAGGCACTCATGCCAAAACATTTTAAATCCTTTGGTGAGAAATCACTCCATTATACCCTTGGGTCCATTATAGCATATGGAGACCATTCCCCATAGGCTACAATGCAGAATCAATTAGGGGTATCTGGGGCTCTTTTTGAGGTAGAAGCATCAAATTTGTTGCATAGCTGCTGGTGCCTCGTCTCAACTCCTCCGCCAAGTTTTAAAAAGATTGGACAAGGAAGGTGCCCCCATCCTCCATTGTTTCCAATGGGGGAAAAGGCAGTAAAGAGACACGATCCTTTTAAATGCCTGAGTTCACTTGCCAAGTCAGCTTTTATTTGGGCTCAGCTATATAGGTAGCTGAAACAGATTAGATAATCTGTATTGGGATCCATAAATATCCGAAAAATACCACTAAGGTATTTGTCAGGTATTTATTCAGTTCAGTTTATATCGAACGCACACTCCTAATAATAACCTTGTTATATATAATTTACTATATAATCGTTTTTCATTTTGTATCCTCTCTACATTATACTTTGCTTCCTTATACACACACACACACAAATTTATATATATACATATATATATACACAATATAAATATATTGTAATTTATATATATATAAAATACACAGTTACACACACACACACACACACACACACACACACTAATTTTACCTTTCTATTTGTCTCACACAAAAATGTTCCTTTACTAAAGAACGTAGAACATACTAGGTAATAAAATGAAATGTACTGATGGAAAGAACTCTGAAAATTAATGCGTTGGCAATATTCTGTATAACTATTCCTGATTTGCCACAGATATGCAATGATGAACCTATTATCAGGAAATGGTATGATCTGAACCTCTGTTAATCTTGTAGGCCCTGACGATACAGTCATTTTGTCTTCTGAATACAGTTTATGTCACTGTATTTGGAGAGGGGAGGAAAGAGCTTAATCCTTTACTCATATCTGAGGTTTTGCTAAAGGTGAAAAAAATGACACAGATGGCAGCTAAAGCCTGAATGTGTCAAGGTTGCCAGGTAACTGACTGGAGAGATGTTCCAGTGAGAGCAGTTCAAATGAGGGAAATTCAGCAGAAATAATATTGCTTTAGGTAGGTGAGAGAAAATTCATTACTGCCTTCTACCACCCTTTTTTAACTTAATAACTCTACTTAAAAATATTTTTTGGGGCTTGAGATGATAGTCTAGGGAAGGGAGAATCTATACTTAGGGACGCTTATAGAATCCTCCTGTATTTTCACTGAATTTTGGAGTTTTTATTTAGCCCAAATGGAATTGATGCATTATAGCCCTCCTTTGTCTCATTTTTTAATGTTTCAGTTTCAAGCAGTGTATGTGCAGATGGCTATAATTGTTAGGTCCTTCACCTCCTTCCTTTCTATCTACAGTACTGTGTACAGGGCTATTTTTGGGCAGAAATGCACAGGAACGGAGTTCCGGCTGGCTCCTGAGTTGGCCACACCTAGCAGGAACTCATTAGCATAATAGGCCACACCCAACAGCAGAAACTCATTAGAATTGGCTACATTAGGGGTGTGTGGCCTAACATGAAAAGAAGTTCCTGCTACCAAAAAAACCTCTGGGTTTTGACAACAAGGTAAACAGAATAAGAAGCAAAAGGGGTGTGTGGCTGGATGACCACACTTCTGCTAACATGGGGGTGTGGCCTATTATACTAATGTGCTGTGCTGTCAAGGGTGTGGCCTAATATGCTAATAAGTATCTGCTGTTGGGTGTGGCCTATTATGCTAATAAGTTCCTGCTGGACTTTTTCTACCAAAAAAGCCCTGACTGTGTACACATGTATTTTAATACAATATAGTAAACTAGCAGTAAAGCCCGTTGTGAAAGCAATACAACGAGATCTAGAAAGAGGCTCTGGGGCAGTGCTCTGGCTTTGGGCAAACAGTGTCAATTTGCTGTGGTGACCTCAGCAGGGTATAATGACAGAGTCCACTGTTTTCTCCAGAGGAACTGATCTCTGCTACCTGAAGAGCAGTTGTAATTGTGAGTGATCTGTAGCCCTCACCTGGAGATTGGCAGCAATTGTTACCCAGGACAAAATGGCTGGTTTGGAGGGTGGAGTTGGCAACCCCATCTCCTTCCCAGCTAGCCATCAACCTACCAT
>NW_015165904.1:111009-156406 GCF_001447785.1 Gekko japonicus
AATTCCAACTGCCTTGCGGGGGGGGAGTTTGAGGTGTGGAATGGAGTGAAGTCCAATCAGCTTCCATATGCAAAAGACCTTGAAACGCTGGGCGGGACTGCACAAAGCAGCCAGTCAACCCAGCCAGTGTCTTCTGAGTGGCAGTTCTTCCGGCCAAACACTAAAGGCGGGCATTTTAGAACTTTGGTCCCCACTACTGCTTTATTATAAGGGAGAGATGGAAATACTGGTGTGATTATATGTATGGCTGTTTCAATGTGTATTGTGTTTACAAGGTACAGGGGCATGTGTGGTTTAATAAAACACCACACAAAAAGAATTTTGATTCAATAATAACAGACTGCTTTGTTAGAGTGGTTTATCGATGTGCATGTGTATGTGTGCATCAGAAAGAGGAAGAATAAATGCAGGTAAAGTTATGGCTAACTACCAATGATAGAATTAATTTTAGAAATTCTCTTAGTTGAACCAGAATTCAGAACAGATCAAACGTACATAGATCTGTAAAAGAATGGGGAAACCTTCTCAGTCCTCCCCCCACCATGGTTTAAATCTAGTCTAGTAAGATTCTCGTGTGGTCCACATTACTGCATAGTCCCTTGTGCAGGCTGATTCCTACATTTTAGGTGATGAAGCAGGGACTGAAGTATGCAGACCCTTTTACAACAATGCATTACAATAATCAATTCTGGACTGGAAGTGGAGGTTTCATATCTAAATTTCACATCCTAAAAAGATAAGGAGAGAGAGACTATACGTGTTTCTGTACCTGAGCCATGGGGGTGGGGGTGGGATTGGGAATCAGGCTCCCAACTCTCAGTGTGATGCCGTTGTCGCCAGGGTGAAGAGCCTGGGGGTAGTCCTGGATGCCTCACTTACCATAGAAGCCCAGGTCAACTCGGCTGTTGGATCAGCCTTTTGCCTTCTTCGGAAGGTCAGGCAGTTGGATCTCTATCAATCCTCCCGGTACTTCGCTACCGTAATCCATGTGATGGTCACTTCCAGGTTAGATTACTGTAACATGCTGTACACAAGGCTGCCCTTGAATTTGACCCAGAAACTGCAGCTAGTTCAAAATGCAGTGGCACATCTGCTGACCCCGACATCTGTGCAGGCACACATTCTGGCTGCCGATTGAATAAAGTATCTGGTTCAAGGTTATGGTACTAACCTTTAAAGCCCTATATGGCCTGGGACCAACATATCTGTGGGACTGCCTCTTCCTTTATGTGACCTGTAGAGCAGTGCACTCTGCCAAGCAACATCCGCTGGTAGTCCTTGGCCTGAAGGACGTCTGCTTAGCCTCAACCAGGGCCAGGGCATTTTCTGCTGAGCGGGTCCTACTTTTGTCAACTTAGGCCCAGCAAGGAGGCACCTTTGTTACTGGAAATTGAGATTTGTGACATCTGTTGTTTATCTTAGAAATTTTAACTTTTTATGATTTGTATTCGTATTGGATTTATTACTATGTTGGTATTTCATCGGTTGTGACCCTCCCTGAGCCTGCTTGTGGGGAGGGTGGGATATAACCCAATAAAATAAATAAACAAACAAATAAATAAATAGTATGGGGGGCAGTGGGGTTAATATCAAACCCTCTTCCTTGTTGGCACCCTTTGTAGTCAAACCCAGTATCCACCAGGCCCATTGAGATCATGGATGCACCCTGAAAAGATACATGCCCCAGCCAGCTGATTATTGACAGCTGGTCATTGAACAGCCAACTATTTGACAATCAGTTGTCTGGCCACTCCACCCAAGGAGCAAGAAAGGGGAGCAGCCAAGGATATATAGCTCAGAAGGTGCTATTGATATTGGTATGTTTGGCTTGGACACACGCGATAGGGCTTTTGGTTAGTTGGGGGCTACTGAGCATGCCCCAAGCTTGGCTAGGAACTTTAAAAGGCCTGAGAGAGGAGCACATGCTGTGGCTCCCAGCTTAGAAGGCAGTATAGTTACAGAAGAGGAGGTGGAATAGGGTGTTCAACCTCCACTAGGGGGTGTGCATTCAGATATTTCCAATCCAAAACAATGTCCACTTTCCTAGTTTGTTTTGGATTGGAAACACCCTAAACAAAATAAGGCACTCCAGATATCTGCTGCCTATGGTCCCTCGCACACAAAATACTAGAGTGTGGGGAAAGTGAGACAGCTCTCCTATCCCATCTGATCCCAAAGAAATATCAGGAGAGCTGCCATGGCCAATAAGGCAATCTTCCTTGGGTAAGAGGAAGACTCAGAGAGCTCTAGGAGGGAAATATGAACTTATTGGTTGAAGCCTGATCAGCAGGCTCCCAGAGAGTCCTCTTGACTGGTAGTCCCACTGGAAAGATCTGAAAATTGAAGCCCTCATGCTGCAGGCCCTGGACTATAACCCATTTGTTGATTTATTATTATTGTTGTTAGCGAAGTTTCCCTATTATTTCCTTTTTTCATGGGGGGGCTTTATTTAGGAAGGGAACACTACAGAGGAAGAAGGGCTCTGTCATGACCCCCTCTGACCAGCCCAATAAAGCCAACTCAGAGTCTTTAGGGGAGGAGCCTGAGGAGCCAAGGTCAATGACCAAGGAGGACCTGAAGGACCAGGGAGAGCCTAGCATGCCAGATGTGCCTATGGACTTCATAACTGAGATGTTGCCACCCAGGGGATGTACCACCATCATGGTTGTGGTGGGCACCTTTACCAAGATGGTCCACTTTATGTTCTGCCAAGAATTCCATCAACATGTACCACTGCAGACCTGGTCCTCCTTCAGGTCATCTATCTCCTCAGGCTTCTTGAGCATTTGATCTCAGACCAAGTGCCCCAGTTTACTTCCTGGTTTTGGAAGGCTCTATGCACATTGCTGGATGTCTGCTTCTACTTTTCCATAGCTCATCACCCCCCAAACTGATGGGCAAACCGGCAAGGTGGGAAACAAATTGAAAATAACAACAACAACAACAACGATAATAATGATGATGATGATGATGATGATGATGATGATGATGATGATGATGATGATAATGCAATACTGACAGTGCTTCATCAGTTTTCAACAGGATGACTAGGTAGATTTCCTTCTGCTAGCTGCGTTTTCTTACAATAATGCCCGGCACATGTCCACCAAGCACTCTCTAGTTTTTGCAACATGTGATTTTCATCCATTCATCCCAGTCTTAATGGAGCCATCAGCTGTACCTGCAGCTGACCAGAGGGTGCAAGAATTCATGCCAACCAGCAGCAACAACTAGACTTAACTTAATATGCTTTCAAGGGCCAATCAGATTGGAAACAGCAAACCAGAAAGCCTCAAGTGTAGAAAATAAGTTCTTTGTAAGTCCTCTCAGAGCTGTTCTCTCAAGAGCAGTTCTCAAAAGAGGTCTCTCAGCAACACCTACCTCACAGCGTATCTGTTGTGAGGAGGGGAAGGGAAAGGGACTGTAAACTGCTCTGAGACGACTTCTTCTTCTTCTTCTTCTTCTTCTTCTTCTTCTTCTTCTTCTTCGATGTTAATGTCAGGCACAAATCTTCCAACTTACTCTATAGTTGTACATTCTGCTGCCCAGGAAACTGGGGGGGGGGGAGAGAATAATTTATTAAGAATAAAGGTCACATCTGAATCTTTCCTATCATTACTGAATGTTATAAATTATTGCAATCCAGTTAGTTATATTAAATGAGAATGATTCAGGTCATATATGGATTAATAATGATTTGCATGGACATTTCTAATTAGGGTTAATGTATGGGAGAGACTTGAAGACTGTAGAGTTAGCAATAACTTTGATTTTCACCCATCGTTTTCTTTATGCTACTGGAATGACTCCATAATAAACAGCTTAAAAATCCAAACTGTAAATGCATTTTTTCATTCAGAATAATGAAATGTAATGCCTGTAAACAATAGCATGCCATCCAATTGAGATCTGTTTTTGGACTGCTGGTAAGTGGTCATTGTCACTGAAACAGAACAACCACAGTATTGACTCTTTTCCAGCAGAATGGTGAGTTTTCTGAAAACTATTTGATTGTTTTACTTCTGCAGTTCAAAGATATATCTGAAATAGCTTCAGAAATGTTTTCACTGCTGTACAACTGTTTCCTTTCTATCAATCACCTTTTGTCCAAGCTTTTTTTTAAAACTGTTTAAAACGTCAGAAAAGTCAGCATGGTTGGTTATTGTGACATTTTGGAAGAACAGTTTTTTTAAAAAAATCTATGTGCTTGAAAATGAAATCCATGGGATCCATTGTCATTCAATGTAAGAATGATAAACAATGCATCAGGTATCTTGGGTGGAGATGCTACATTTTAAAATCTATTTTCATCTGCAGTAAATTTATTTTATATCCAAGTACTCTGTAATAATAAATTACATTTTTCTCATTTACTTGAAAGGGAGCAGGTGCAAGACCTCAAATACTGTAATTACTTTGACAATTCCACTTACATCTCAACAGTTGTCATCATTCCCTCTGAATCCCCTCCTGTAAATTTGTCATATATTGACATATACAACAAAGAGACTACTTCTAATAGTTAAGGTTTTAAAAGATAGCTAGTAGCTTTTCATGTTGAAGAAATCATCCCTGATCCTATACCATCATGGTCTTCACACAATCTTTAAAAAATCAAAGTGGCCATGCTGAAATAGCTGGAGGTTTTGTGGCTCCGGCTCTTAGGTGGAGGGTGGGGGGAGGTCCTGCTTGCATGTGTCCCTTGCCCCAGCATCAAATGAAACAGACATACACCAGATGTTGATAAGTGTGGAATAAAATGGTCACAGCTTTATTGGTTACAGCTGTAAGAAGCACTGTCACAGCATGGGTTCCTGGGATTCACAGCATTGGCTGGCCCAGTGCCAGTCGATGTACCCACTGCACCCAGCCAGCCGGCTTGAGTGGGAGACCATGGGATGGCAGGTTGCAGGATCCCACATGGACAACTGCCCCTAAGTGGTCTCCCCTGCCATCTGCTCATTAGGAGAATGGTGGTAGTCCCGGAGCTAGCCTGCTCCCATAAGCCCTCACTCCAAGACCCTTTAAGGGAATCCCCATATCTGGGAAATGGCACACAGGTTGATTTCCAGAAGCAGATCTGGCCTCATGCTGATACTGCCAAAAGTTGTTACTAATAATAAAGTGGTAAAGTTGCAATAAACAGAAACTACATGACTAACAACTATATCTCTGAGCAATGAAATCATTTTCCCAGCGTGCCCCTGGTCAGCTACCTACTATTCCCATCTTCACTTCCCCTAGTATTCTATAAAGGGGTGGTATGGGTAGGCAAAAACACACGAGGTAGGATAATGAGGGCCACAAAGCATGGTAAGCCTCTTCCCACTGGGAGGCCCCTCCCCCAGACCCACTTGTACCTTCAATTGGACCCTGGGGAGGGGAGGGCCTGATCTTTCCCACCATTCCATGGTCTTTCCCCCTCCCAACCACCTCTAATGGCTTCAAACATGCAGGAGAATGAGTGATGTGATGGATTGCATCACTTCAGACAGCAGGTGGAGGATCATGGGTTGGATCCAGCCAGCTTTTCTACCGCCAGATGTCTATGCCAGGGATCATGGGATATGCATAGACAAAATCCATGTGGGATGGAGGCAGTAGTAATAAAGAGGGTGAGTGAGATTGAGTGAAAAAACTGGTTGGACTCAACCCCATTATCCAGGGGCAGCCGTGCTCCCCGTGCACTCACCGGCTCAGGGCAGCATGCTGACAGCTTCACAGCAGCCCATCAACAAGGGAAGCTGGAAACTGCCCGATGAGAAGCCAGCGTGGGACGCAGCTCAGCAGCTTGTGACAGTGGGGAAGAGGGCACAGAAGGAGGTGGGCCCAAGGCCGTAAAGAAAACAGCACAATGGCCTATAGCTGTGGGGTTGTAGTGGGGGTGGCCAGCTCACTGGTGGTAGAGAGCAACTCAGGGTGGGAAGGGAAGTCACCTGCAGCTTGCAGCTCTCAGGAAGCCTGGACCATGGAAGGAAGAGAGGAACCAGGATGGGATGACCCTGCCTTTATTGGGCTCAATAAGGCTTGATGAGGGACAGGTGGAAACTCCCCAGGCCAGTGCCTCATTAGTTGGGGACTCTACCAGTTGAGAGGGCCCCACCTTAGGGGTAGGGGGATTGGAAGAGACTGGGGTTGCCCTCCATTCAGTTGTGGCTTTTGAGGCTGGGTCAAGGAAAGAGTCAGGTCCTGGCTTAGAGGTGCTTGGGCAAAACCTGGGAATAGCAGGAGCAGGATGAAGGCAACCTCCTCTTTCTGATTGATCTGAGGCTCAGTGGAGGACCCTGCTGGAAGGAAAGGCATCCTGGAGTGTGCAGCAACCATAGACTCTCTCCTGGAATCTACAGGGCCAGACACCCACGTTCTGAAATTTTAAGAATTCCCTGTAAATAAAACCCTAGAAGCAAAAGTGGGATAGGATCTTTATGCTTGTTTTCTGCTTTCATGTGTGTGTGTGTGTGTTTTGGTTTGTTTTTTTAGTGGAAAATAATGTTCAAAGCTGGATTCTGCCTCCTACAGTCCACAGTGATTTAGTCTTTTCAATTATTGGTCCTTTTGTGGGCAAAGTTAGTGCTCTTCCACTGAGCCACTTGCAAGTAAATGCATTCATAATATTGGACTCATAATTTAAACATAGACTTGCCTTTTTTAACAGCAGCCAGTATTTCCAGCAACAGTATTTGGTTAAAAGAATGATACCCTGACAATGCCAAAGAAAAACACATTTGAAATGTGTAAGTCAGTGGTTTTGTCTCTACTTATATTCAGAGCAACATCTGTATATGTCTGCATTTGTCTGTGTGAGGCTTTTGTGCTGTCTTTGCTTCAAGTTAGCACCGTGGAGCTAGTAAAAATATAAAGAAATGAAAAAAAAGCCTTTTTATTGATTTGCACAGTGTCAATAGATGTTTAATGTTATGATGCTCAACTCAAATCAGATAATGGTTGGTTTTAATGGAGCAGAATTTCCAAGCTAGGGTGATGGGCTGCCAAATCATCACTTCCATACCTTGTATATAAAGGGCAGTTTCACTATGTAAGACATTAAAGACCTACTTTATGCTGTATCACATCTAGCACACTGACCTGTTTGGTGTCTGAGTAAGGCCCTTCCAATAATAAGAGGAGGCCATTGTAGATGGATTATCGCTGCCTCAGCCATAGAACTGGTGAAACATCACCATTTTACAGCCCTGTGGAACTGCAGTAAATCCTGCAGGGCCCGGATCTCACTAGGAAGCATGTTCCACCAGGCCAGCGCTAGAGCCAAGAAGGCTCTGGCTCTGGTCAAGGCTAGGCATACATGCCCAAGGCCGTAAAGAAAACAGCACAATGGCCTATAGCTGTGGGGTTGTAGTGGGGGTGGCCAGCTCACTGGTGGTAGAGAGCAACTCAGGGTGGGAAGGGAAGTCACCTGCAGCTTGCAGCTCTCAGGAAGCCTGGACCATGGAAGGAAGAGAGGAACCAGGATGGGATGACCCTGCCTTTATTGGGCTCAATAAGGCTTGATGAGGGACAGGTGGAAACTCCCCAGGCCAGTGCCTCATTAGTTGGGGACTCTACCAGTTGAGAGGGCCCCACCTTAGGGGTAGGGGGATTGGAAGAGACTGGGGTTGCCCTCCATTCAGTTGTGGCTTTTGAGGCTGGGTCAAGGAAAGAGTCAGGTCCTGGCTTAGAGGTGCTTGGGCAAAACCTGGGAATAGCAGGAGCAGGATGAAGGCAACCTCCTCTTTCTGATTGATCTGAGGCTCAGTGGAGGACCCTGCTGGAAGGAAAGGCATCCTGGAGTGTGCAGCAACCATAGACTCTCTCCTGGAATCTACAGGGCCAGACACCCACGTTCTGAAATTTTAAGAATTCCCTGTAAATAGAACCCTAGAAGCAAAAGTGGGATAGGATCTTTATGCTTGTTTTCTGCTTTCATGTGTGTGTGTGTGTGTTTTGGTTTGTTTTTTTAGTGGAAAATAATGTTCAAAGCTGGATTCTGCCTCCTACAGTCCACAGTGATTTAGTCTTTTCAATTATTGGTCCTTTTGTGGGCAAAGTTAGTGCTCTTCCACTGAGCCACTTGCAAGTAAATGCATTCATAATATTGGACTCATAATTTAAACATAGACTTGCCTTTTTTAACAGCAGCCAGTATTTCCAGCAACAGTATTTGGTTAAAAGAATGATACCCTGACAATGCCAAAGAAAAACACATTTGAAATGTGTAAGTCAGTGGTTTTGTCTCTACTTATATTCAGAGCAACATCTGTATATGTCTGCATTTGTCTGTGTGAGGCTTTTGTGCTGTCTTTGCTTCAAGTTAGCACCGTGGAGCTAGTAAAAATATAAAGAAATGAAAAAAAGCCTTTTTATTGATTTGCACAGTGTCAATAGATGTTTAATGTTATGATGCTCAACTCAAATCAGATAATGGTTGGTTTTAATGGAGCAGAATTTCCAAGCTAGGGTGATGGGCTGCCAAATCATCACTTCCATACCTTGTATATAAAGGGCAGTTTCACTATGTAAGACATTAAAGACCTACTTTATGCTGTATCACATCTAGCACACTGACCTGTTTGGTGTCTGAGTAAGGCCCTTCCAATAATAAGAGGAGGCCATTGTAGATGGATTATCGCTGCCTCAGCCATAGAACTGGTGAAACATCACCATTTTACAGCCCTGTGGAACTGCAGTAAATCCTGCAGGGCCCGGATCTCACTAGGAAGCATGTTCCACCAGGCCAGCGCTAGAGCCAAGAAGGCTCTGGCTCTGGTCAAGGCTAGGCATACATCTTTGGAGCCAGGGATCTCCAGTCAGAGGAGCACAAGGCCCTTCAGGGGTTATATTAGGAGAGACAGCTCTGCAGATATGTTTGTCCTAGGCTGCATATGGCTTTGAACTTAAGAACCACGACCTTGAACGATCTGGAATTTGACTGGGAATCTGTGCAATTGATGCTGCACTGGATGTATTTGTGCTCTCAATGGTGACACTGTAAAGGCACATGCCGTTGCATTCTGGACCAGCTGTAGTTTCTGGATCAGCCTCAAGGGTAGCCCTGCATAAATCGACTTACAGTAGTCCAGCCTGGAGGTTGCATGGATCACTGTAGCTAGGTTGCAGGGGGAGAGGTAGGGGACTAGTTGCTTGACCTGCCACAGGTGGAAAAATGCAGATGTGGCAACTGCTGTGACTTGGGCCTTTATTGACAATGAGGCATCCAAGATAACATCCAAACTCTTTACCACTGGCACAGGTGTTAGTTGTGCCCTGTCCAGAGTTGGGAGCTGGACCACCCATTGCCCCATAGGCCAGGTACACAACCTCCATCTTCATTGGATTGAATTTCAGTTGAAGCCACGGCATGCAGCCACAGCATTCAGAACCTTGGCTAGAATATCTGGGGTAGTATCTGGCTGGCCATCCATCATCAGATATAGCTGGGTGTCATCAGCATACTGGTGACAACTCAGCCCAAACCTTCAGACAATCTGGTGAGGGGGTGCACATAGAAGTTAAATAACATCAGGGAAAAGATCGCCCCCTGAGGCATGCCTCATAACAAAGGGTAACATGGTGATGTCCTCTCCCCAAGCACCACCCTCTGTCCCTGACATCAAAGTCAAATTATAAGAAATTATTCTCCTCAAACTTCATGCTTTGACTAATCAATACTTCCAACACATCCAAAATAACCCAGATCTTCAGCTTTTATAGACTTTACAACTTCAAGTGAAGTAGATCTGTTAGGCTGAGTGAATCAATGGAAGAACACTCCTTGCCTTATATATATCCAAGTATTCTGGTTGCTGAAACATCATTCCCTTAAACTACAAAATACTTTCAGGACTATGGACCATATTCATAAATTATACCACTGAGTGTCAATTGTATAACAATAACTATAAAGCCACTAAAATAACATGGTAAATTAAATTAACAAATACATTATTGTCTTATGATTTTTTTTTCATTTAAAAAGAAATCTGAACCTAGTCCTATTTTTTATTTCATTCTAATGGGGCTGTATTCTTCTCTGGGTGTAAATAAATGTGGATTTGGGTCTTTGTGAAAGTTCCAAAGTTTTGTGGTTCAAGGAAAATCTCATTGGTTTGGGAGAAACCAGAGAAATGGATATAGTAGTGAAAAACTGGTTAGCACGCTGCATATGGATGAAACTGGGTTATTTAACCCATTAATCAGTCAAACTGGTTTACAGTCAGTACTTAAACCTGTGCAGTATCATGATATTTCATGAAGATAGTGAACTGTATATGAGAATCATAGATGACAAGAAAATCATTTTTCTGATTGTTTTTGAATCTGCAACCATAGATTGCTTTAACCAATTCCATAAGACTAGAATTTCCTTATTAAAATGGTCATTTCCTTTAAAATTCATAGTAAATAAAACAGTATTTACTCTTGTCAGTGATGCTGTTTCATAATCGTTGACAAGCCCAGCAGTTAAAAATTCATGGTAAGGAAAGCAGCTTGTCAGTGCTTTCCTTTAAACACTAATACATTCCTGTTCAAACAATTATATCATATAATTGTGCTGGCTAACAGCAAGACTCTCAAACCAGTAATTACAGAATCACCCAGTGTCTCTTGTAGCTTTTAAATCTCCTTAATTTAAGCCAAATATAGTAGCACACATGCATATGAAAGATGGATCATATTCTTATCAATAGTTGTGTTGTAACTATACATAACTTCTGATACAGTACTAAGTTAAACTGGAGGATACCATTTCAAAGCAGTCATTCTAGTTGACTTCATTGGGTTACTGGGCTAGTAGAATTCAAGAGAAAGTCTCAAAAATCTGTGCTTTTCAGATCATTATTTCAGCATATAAAGCCCTGAGATGAAACTGATCAATAAAAGCAAGCATGAAGGGGTGCATAGTATACACAAAGATAAAGGCATACACAAGATGAAATCAAGGATTCACCAAAACCTAATTTTAATGTTCTAGCTAGGGATGGACATGAACCAGAAAAATTGTGTTTTGTGGTGGTTCGAGGTTTGTTTTATTACACGAAGAATGAACTTATCCCATTTCCTGAACCAGTTCATGGTTTGTTTGGTTTGTGAGTTCAGGAAGTGTTAGGACAGCCCTTCATGAGCTAGAAGTGCCAACTTCACAGGGAGTCTTCAGCAAACTATTCTTCACCCACCATTCAAGTTTGGCAAATATTGGATTTGGGATGTCTGAGTTATAGCCTCCCAAAGCAGGTGCCTGTCAAACATCTATCTGCTCAGTGTGATGGTGGGGGGAAGGGAATTCCTTAGGTGGGGGAGAGTGAGTGTGGAGTGTGTAATTCTTCCAAAGCATCCTTCCTCTCACAGAGGAATGTCCTTGAAACTTTTAGTGCTAGCTTGCTTTTGTAGATAACGGGATCATATATTTCCCAGGTAAAAGGGGGTAGAGACGCTGTGGCTAGGTGGAGTGAAAGTGATGTATGAGTGGGCATTAGGAGGGGTTACATTTGAATTACCTATATCTATTATTGTACCTGCCAAAATCTTCAGTTCTGACACAGTGCTGTTATGACCTGGATCTTGTTTATATCTCAATAAACATATCACTGCCAAAGAGAGTGCTGTTGAGATTAACTTGACTAGAAGTCTGACAGTGCCCTCGGGAAATGTCAGTTTTAGCCTTCCCTTAAATCAGCCATGCAGCAAGTAATTCTTCCTAACTTGCTCTCACACAACAATTAAGTCCTCTCTCTTTCTATTGTAAAGTGAAAGCAGCTGAGTCAGGATGTGGTATATATACAATCTGCTCCTATACAGTATTTTCAGGTATATTTTGGCATCCCAAAAAGGTGGGAGGAATTATTGGCCAGGACACTCCTTCCAAGAAAAAGAATTGGAGAACAGTTGAGAAATGTGTGGACACACTTGTCAGGCAGGGTCTATAAATGACTGGGGCATCTCTACATATGGAGCATTGTCCCACAGTTCTACTGGTCTATGAGTCCCAACCGATAGGGCTGAAGGAAATTGATAAAATGTGTGCAAGGGGACTCCATTTAGTGTTTACATGGTCACTCAGTGAAGTAATGACCTACACTGTTTCTGCAAAGGGTGTTACAATGCCTTTGATTTGGTAACATTTTTTAATATGGGGAAAGCATTGTTGATAAAATAAGAAGCCATTTTGTTATTCATTATTTATAAATATTTAGAGGATATGTTTTATTGTTTCCAAGAATTCTATGGAGGGGGGAAAAATTAGCTACTCAACATTATCATGCAGCTGTGCTCAGAATATGGTTCTCTTGAGATATTCAATATGTATCAGCAGAAAAAGCCCTAGTCTTTGATTACTGACAGTAAAGTATCTAAACAATTTTATCTACAGAAGGCTGCTTCCCACACAGCAGTTTCCATGTAATATTACTTTGTTTCAATAGCATTTGAAAATTTTGTTGGTAGGCTAAAAAGTATAGGGTACAGTTTAGTAAAAGTTCAGCAGCTTCAATTAATTTATTTCAATAGGATATTTAAGCACATGCTTAAATCTTTCCTATTGAACCAAATGTACATTGGCTGAAATGAGAATGTACATTGAACCTCTCAACTTATATTCACGTATGTATGTATGTATGTGTTGTTGTTGTTTTTTGTATGAGAAATGTTAGGCGCACTAAAGGAACAAGAGCTTACTTAGCCTTAAAAGAGCACAAACTTTGCCCACCAAAGGACCAATAGTTGAAAAGATTAAATCACTGCAGACTGTAGGAGGCAGAATCCAACTCTGAATGTTCTTTTACACTAAAAACAAAACAAAACACACACACGTAAGCAGATAACAAGCACACAAAGATTCTATGCCTCCTTCTTTGCTTGCTAAGAGTTCTATTTGCAGGGGATTCTTAAAATTTCAGGACATGAGTGTCTGACTCCGTAGACTCTGGGACAGAGTCCAAGGTTGCCAAACACTCCAGGATGCCTTTCCTTCCAGCAGGTCTCTCACAGTGCCTCAGACCAACCAGGAAGAGTAGTAGGTTGCCTTCACCCTGCTCCTGCCATTCCCTGACCAATCCTTAAAAGGCCCTCCTGAGTGGTGGGCAACCCTGGTCTCTTCCAAGCCCTCTATCCCCAAGGTGGAACTCTCTCAACTGACAGAGTCCCCAGCCAATGAGGTGCTAGCTTGGGAAATTTCCACCTGTCCCCCATTAGAGCTTATTGAGTGCAATAAAGGTAGGGTCAGAAGAACATAAGAATCATAGATGTTTATATGAAAATGCTAGAAGTGTCCAAGGTAAAATGGGGGCTGGGGCTGGAGTGTTTAGTGTCAGAGGAGAACATAGATATTGTGGGCATTTCAGAAACTTGGAGGGATGTTCCTGGATATAAATTATATTGGAAGGTCAGGTCCAGAGGAAAAGGTCAGAGGTAGAGTGGCTCTATATGCCAGGGAGGGTATACAGTCCAGTAAAATTAAGAAATTAAGAGAGATTCTGCTTACAGAAACTCTATGGGTGGAATTAGTGGGCCCGAATGGGAGCTTAACTCTGAGAATTTGTTATCACCCACAAGATCAAAGATGTAGAAGATTATTTAAAAAACAGCAAAAGAATTAAGGAAAGCAGCTAGAATAAATAACTGTGTCATAATAGGTGATTTTAATTATTCACACATTGATTGGGTCAATATGTGTTCAAGTCAGGAAAAAGATATTTGGTTTCTAGATACTCTCAATGATTGTGCCATGGAGCAGATGGCCATTGAACCTACCAGGGGGGAGGTAATTCTGAGCTTAGCCCTAAGTAATGCTCACAACAGGGTAAGAGATGTAAACGTGATAGCACCAGTTGGGAAAAGTGACCATAATGCTATTAATTTAGGATTTAGAGAGTTGCCCCAAAAGACCAACACAACACAATCATATTTAACTTTAGAAGGAGTAACTGCTCTCAAATGAGGGGGCTTTTGAAGACAAAACTGAAAGGAAGATAAGAATGGTCAAATCCCTACAATACTGGAAGCTCAGATAAAATGGATTCCACAGTTTAGAAAAGGTACAAATATGTATTTTTAAAAAACCTGCTTGGTTAACAAACAAAGTAAAAGAAGCAGCAAAAGGTAAGAAGGATCCCTTTAAGCGATGGAAGGCTTGTCCAACTAAGGTAAATAAAGGGAATACAGACTTTGGCAAATAAAATGGAGGTTGATAATCAGACAGGCAAAAAGGAACTATGAAGAATATATTACAAAAAAAAGACCAACACTAAAAATTTCTTCAAATATATTAGAAGCAGAAAATCAGCCAGGGAGGCAGTGGGGCCCTTGGATGACCAAGGGGTAAAAGGATTACTAAAGGATGATAGGGAAATGGCAGAGATGCTGAATGCATTTTTTGCCTCTGCTTTCACTGTGGAAGAGGGGAGGTGCTTGCCCACTCCAAAACTGCTGATTTCAGGAGGGGTGTTGAAAGACCTGAGTTGGATTGAGGTTACAAGATAGGAGGTGCCATGACTGATGGACAAATTAAAAATTGACAAATCACCAGGCCCAGATGGCATACATCCAAGAGTTCTAAAAGAACTTAAATGAGAACTTGTGGATCTTCTGACAAAAATATGCAATCTATCACTAAAATCCAGAGTGCTGGAAGGTAGCTAATGAACCCCCCATCTTTAAAAAAAGGTTCCAGAGGAGATCCAGGAAATTACAGGCTGGTCAGTCTAATATCAAAACCGGGTAAGTTGGTGGAATCTGTTATCAATGATAGAATTAGTAGGCACATTGATGAACAAAAGCTATTGAAGAAATATTAGTATGGATTCTGTAAGGAAAGATCTTGCCTCACTAACCTTTTAGAGTTCTTTGAGGGATTGAAGAAATATGAGGACATGGATGACCCAGTAGATGTTGTTTACCTAGACTTCCAGAAAGTTTTGGATAAAGTTCCTCATCAAAGACTCCTAAGTAAACTCAGCAGTCATGGTATAAGAGGACAAGTCCTTTTGTGGGTTAAAAACTGGTTAATTAACAGGAAACAGAAAGTGAGTAAAAATGGGCAGTTTTCACAGTGGAATACGGTAAGTGGTGGGGTACCGCAGGGCTTGGTACTAGGTCCAGTGCTTTTTAATTTGTTCAATAATGATTTGGAGATGGGAGTAAGTAGTGAAGTGGCTAAGTTTGCAGATGACAGTTGTTCAGGTTGGTGAGAATCAGGAAGGACTGTGAGGCACTCCAGAGAGATCTGTTGAGACTGGGCGAGCGGGTGTCAACATGGCAAGTGAGGTTCAACATGGCAAGTGCAAAGTAATTCACATTGGAGCTAAAAATCCTAACTATAAATATACATTGACCGGGTCTGAAGTGGCGGTAACTGACCAGGAGAGAAATCTTGGAGTCATGGTAGATAACTCACTGAAGATGTTGACTCAGTGTGTGACTATAATAAAAAAAGACAAATGCTATGCTGGGGATTATTAGGAAGGGGGATTACAAACAAATCAGACAGTATCATAATACCCCTGTATAAATCTATTGTGCAGCCTCATTTGGAATACTGTCACCACACCTCAAAACAATATTATAGCATTGGAAAAGGTGCAGAAAAAGGCAACTAAAATGATTAAGGGGCTGGAACGCCTTCCCTATGAAGAAAGGTTAAAGAGGTTTGGGCTCTTTATCTTGGAGAAATTATGATTGAGGGGTGACATGATAGAGGTTTACAAAATTATGCATGGGATAGAGAAGGTAGAGAAAGAAGAACTTTTTCACTTTCTCACAATACGAGTACTCATGGACACAATGAAATTAATGAGCAGTAGATTTAGAACAGATAAAAGGAAGTACTCCACCCAAATAGTAATTAACATGTGGAATTTACTGCTGCAGGAAGTGGTGGTGGCTACAAGCACAGGCGGTTTCAAGAGGGGATTGGATAAACATATGGAGCTCAGGTCCATGAGTGACTATTAGCTACAATGTATTATTTTGTCAAAATGTATTATTATGCGGAAGAAACACTCATGTGCTATTGTTTCAAAGATAATTATCAAAACAGGTATACATTTTTATTTTCCTGTGTTGTCTTTCTGCAAGTACATGTCTGCAGTTCAGGAAGTCAATGGTTTGTAGGTACTACTGTATACAAAGAGTCAGAGACAACTTTTATCTGAGCAATGTATACTCTGGTCAATCTTGTTTTAAGTTCGAGCTTCCTCTGTGGTGTGCAGACAAGACAAGAAAGTTTTAAAAGATCTTTAAAATGAATCTTCTAATGGGTTACAAAAATGTCTTGAGAGGTGGCTGTTGCTTCCTTACAGCTATTCTCAGCAACCTTATTTTCTGTGAGGCTCCTGTGGGAACTTATTTTCTTTTTGGAACAACAAGTTCCCCATCAATGCTTGAGGCAAAACACTTCTCTATTCTACATAGTCACAAAGTGTGCCAAATGTAATCATGCTCAAAATTCTGCTGAGCACCAGTTTCATCTACAGTCCAGATCATCTGTATCTGCTGTGTGGTAGAAGACACAGCAACCTTGGAAACAGTTTAGTGTCAATACTTATTTTACAGCTAAAAGTTAACCATGATAGGATTCTCACTAAGGATGCTATCCTAAATGTGCTTTTCTTGAAAAGAATAGAACTTACTTCCAAGTGCATGTGCTTGGGAATGGTTTGAAAAATGAGTCATTTGTCATAAGCTATGAAGTACAGGCCATAAGTCAATTGAATGCCAAAAAAGAGTAGATTTACCTAAACTCAAGCCCCCATATGGCTCAGGTCACACAATTCTATTTCCTTTGTCTATCACCATGTGAGGTAGAATTGTCTGTGGACTCTGAAAGGGGGAAAGGCTGCATAATTCAGCCACTTCAGTCTGTGACACATCTAAGGTCGAAGTGCCATTTGATGGCAGAGCTTCTTGTAACTGTATGAGATTTTAAAAATGCAGGACTGGACATTCCATCTATAAAACAACAGATGTATATGTTTTTTCTTTTAAATAGTGACTGCATGGAGCTGCAGTTTATACTGAGACAGGCATATGCCCTCCCACATACATCCACCATTTTCCTAACCTAAACCTATCCAGTGGAGCTGAGGGTTCCTCTATAAGTTGCTGTTAGGGGGATGCTTCCCTCCACACATTTATCACAGTCCTGATCTGAATCAAGGTGCCATGTGCTGGGAAAAATGAATGGAAAGGTAACATGTGGAACTTTGGTCCCGGTCACACGGGAGGATTTGATCTGCAAGAGGGACGGATCGGGGGCGCATCAAGCGGGCATGATCACACTGCAATATCTGGAAAGCAGCACGCACCCATCCCCGATCCGTCCCTTAGGCCCACAAACATGCATCAAAAGGTACTAGCAAAACAGCAGTATCTACCGGATGATGTGGCCCAATAGTCGGGGACGTGCCGGTAGGCCGGCACAGCCGGCACCATCCCCCATCCCACGCATGCGCACAACCGCACTACTGCCGGTTTGCTGCGCACCGTGTGATTGGCTGCCAGAGCACGGAGCTGCGGGGGCACGTCGGGTTGTGCTCCTATTTTCTGGGTTCCAAATACTGGTTTGATATTTGGATCAAGTTTTGTATGGGGGAGGGTGATTCTGATATTATTCAGCTCCTTTATTCCCTATTGGGAATATCTCCGGGGTGTGTGTGTGTGTGTGACAGGGCTGTTTTTCAAGCAAATTGCACCAAAATTACAGTGGAGCTGCTGGTGCCTGTCCTTTAAATAACCCCAAATTTCAAGTGAATTGAACCAAAAGGTCCAATTCTGTGGGTTTCTAAACAAGGTGCCCCCTGCCATCCTCCATTGTTTGCTATGGGGGGGGGGGCTTTTCCATGCTTTCTCTAGGGCGAAGAATAGCAGAAGACACCAGAGCAAGCAAAGCAACCCTTGGCTAAAAGCCTCTCAAAGCAGAAACAACCAACAAACCCAAAGGACCAATGCAGAACCAGGGAATCAGCAGAACCAGAGGACAATGTGGCAAGCCTAATATAACAAAAGTACAACCTGAATCCCACTCCATGTCAAACCAGAGAATTGTCCAAGCCAAACCAAATAGGACCACTGTGCAAGTCCAACAAATGAAAAATCAGAGGATCTGAGCCAATATACACCTTGAGGTTCAAAGGAAATATCAAACCCAAGAATCCACCACAAAAAGCAAACCCTATATAAAAAAAATTGCACAAAGAATAAGACTAAAAAAAGTGATTTAAAAGGACCGAGTAACAGCAACACCAACATGGCAAGTCAATAGCAAGCCCTGGGAATATCACATAATCCCTTAGAATTTCTGGGATTCTTTGGGACCCATTCCCAGTATCCTGGAAAATCCCAGATACCATACCTGAATATATCCGGAATATACTGATTAGGCATTTTCCAGATACATATTTGAACTGAATATATCTGAAAACATATCCCTGTTTGGGGAATGATTAATTACATAGCAGATTGCCATCTCTCCTAACATGCATTTAAGGAGGCACTGAACTGGGTTCTGCGTTTTTCATCATGGAAATCATCATCCCTCTGACAAGTATCCCACCCACACACCATGTTGGAAGGTCAAGGCCTTTGCATGAGCCAGGATATATTACATTTTCCCACCTCAACTTATGGTTACCACCAGGGCTTTAAAAAAAGAAGAAGAGGTGCGAGAAGTCTCAAGAGGGAAATAATGTTTTCAATCTGTATACTGAAAATTAATAAACATATTTAAAAGAATTTTGTCATAGAGGTTCTGGAATTCTGTCCCAGTGCATTCCCCCAGAAAAAAAGCCCAGGTTACCACTCAAATGAGTTGAGTTTGTATATGCAAATACATTTGTTTTAAAACAGTCCATATTATGCTTGAACCAGTTTTTAAATTATCTGCCCTAAGTACTAGTGCAGAGGCTACATAAATACGGCAACAAGGTTCTAAAGTACCATTAAAATAAATAGAAATGTTTGACTGTATAAAAAATATTATGTTTCATTAGTTTAAATATTCACATCATTTGATTTCACATAATTTCTACACTGTCTGAACAAAAGAGATGGGGGGGGGGGAGGAAGAAATCCATCCAAACTTTAATTGCCATGAATTTCCATGGCATACCTGGTAAAATTCAGCAATTATTTCAAAACCACAGATGAAAGGACAGCAAATTAGATGAAGTACTGGAGAAATAAATGTCCCTACTGTCTTGTCTTTAAATCATTTTAACTGCCAAATTAATGTGCTTTCCACTGCACTAATGTTGTCAGCTGTGCCAGGCAGGGGTAATTTTAGGTGTCTTGTTCCCTAAGGATATCTCCATTAAGATATCTTTTCCATTTGTAAAAAGAATTGCTTTAATTTTAGTACTAATTGCAGGGAGATAGAGTGAATAAGCTGCCATTTTTCAAATAGCTCTCGTATCTGTTAAAATAACTCAAACAAGTTACTTTGTGGATGCTTCATCCTTGGAATGCCACGTGGTCCCTTAATAACATTTCCATTTCTCTTTCAAGAGATAATGCTAATTTAATGACAAAAGTGTCCAGTTTTCATCTGCATTGTTGTTTAAGCAGGTAGAGCTATATGTGCACACAGATGAAGTAAAATATAACTGTGGATCTTTTAAAGAAATCATTCAATAAAACACATTTGGGATTCAGAATGGGCATGTTAGAATTAGTGTACCAGAAGTATTAGAGCTGTCATTTTCATTGTAATGAAAAGAAAATACCACTTGCACTGGAGATGTGGAGTGACCATGGATCACACTATGCGTGCAGAAAAGCCCCCAGTATCAATCTGTCAGGTCACTGGAAAGACTGTTCCTTACATGATACACTGGTGAGTTGATTGGCCAGTCAGAGCAGTTAAATATTAACTAGATCCACCAGTAGTCTGACTCACTCTAAGGCAATTTCTTAAGTTGGTAGGAGATTCTTTACAGCTAAGAGGCACATGGGGAGTCTGGATCACAGTGAATTAATATAGATGTATTAGACACTCAAATATGACTGCAGTACTTTTGTGAAGACTTTTGGGCAATTTACAGTATGACAGTTTATTTTGTAAGACTAAACCTTGTATTTCTTAGAATGTCTATGAGATCATTATCGTTTAATTGAGATATAATTTACACTTACCAGGAAAGCAGCAATATCAGTGTGTTGTAGATAACGTTTAAGTTCTTTTAGAAATAATATCACATTCCCTAAAAGAGACAAAAATGATTTATAACCAATTGCAGTGTTTCCATTACCACAGAACATCCTTCTTTTATAAAGCATATAAGCTGTGCATCTGCTGTGTATAAAGGAAATGCAGAAGCCACTTTTATTTCTTCTTGTAAATTCCTTCTCAAAACCCACATCTCCCATTATTCCTTTGGGCTATATGGGCATGGAAGCAGATTTTCCATATATATATCCCAAGCTCCATGAAGAATGATGAGTGCAAACAGGTCTGTGCTTATGATTTCCTAGTTCAGTTCAATGGCTGGGGCAGTATGCTTTATAGAATCATTTTGGAAAATCTACAATCTAGGGATGGGCATGAACTGCGTGACAAGCCAAAATCTGTGCCAAATTCTGGCTGGATTTGGGCTCAGGAGGTGATGTTCAGCACGCATGTGGTCTCCAAAGAAATCTCTGAGCTTTTGGGTGTGGCTTGGGGCAGCTCAGAAAATGAACCCACCCAGAAACTCTGGCATTAAAATGCTAGTCAATAATTGGGTGGTGTTTTCCAGCCTTGGAAACACAAATAGGGACTGCTGCCTGCCAATAACAGAGTTCTCATTTGTTGCAATGGGACTCAGATCTATATAAATGTAGGATGAGTGCGTGTTTCCACTGCTGGTGGTGTGGTCTTGGACTGAGATAGGGTTCCCAAATCCCCCCGGGGGGCGGAATTCCCCCCGGTTTCGAGCCCTGATTCCCACTCCCGTGGAATCGGGGTCCAGGGAAACCCCACCCCTGTGTGTGCGTCACCCGGAAGTGACGTCGCACGCTGGGGGCGGGGCGACGCCATTTGAGGGGAAAACAAAGAGTTTTCCCCTCAAATGGCGTGGCCCCGCCCCAGCGTGTGACGTCACATCCAGTGACGCTCTGGAAGCGCGCACACACACACATCCCCAGCCGGCTCCCGGAGCTACAGGATGCTCCCCCGCCGGTAAGCTTTTTCGATTTGGCAACCCTAGACTGAGAGGGTGTACTTGTGACGGGATAAGGAGCTTTACTGCAGGGCGTGCTGGTGGGGATTGCTTAGCTATCTTAGTCAGGGCCAGGGAACTTGGCTTTGCCCTAGATTCCTCTGTGCTGTGATTTGGTTTTTTTGTTTGCTGCAAAGGATGGACAAATTGGGATTGAATTCCTCTTTCACATAGTATATTGTATAGTGGGATTTTCCTGCTGTCTGCTTCCTTGGTGGTTTCCCTTTCTTTTTCTTTTCATTGGGTTGCAGCAAAATGATGGATTGCTCTTTGGGGTTTTGAGGGGGCTGCTTGGGGGTCCCTTCAACTTAGTTCTCTGCCATTTTATCACACACACACACACACACACACACTGTGGGCTGCGTTACATTTTGGAGTGATCTGAGTTTGTCTGTACTGCCCACTGACTTACTGTCCACTGCTCTCCATTTGAAACCGCCCTACTGACCTGCTTCTGCTTGGAGGGTGATCTGTGTTTTTCAGCTTGCTTCCGTGCACCCACTCTGGCTTGGGGGACTTGTTCCGGAGTTACTGGGGTGACTTCCCTTTACTCCCAGCTCTCCATTTGAAACCCCCCTACTGAACTGCTTCTCCTTGGGGGTGATATGGACAACGGGTTCAACCTGGAGCCACCCCTAACAGTTATGATCTGTCCTCTGAAAGATGGCCAGCCACAGCTGTCCGTAAAAATATGAGACAGGAAATGGGAACTAAACATCTGTGCAAGTCTTGTCCACAGAGAGAGGGTGGGCCTGGGGAGACATAGCCACCTTTAACTATGTAGGCGGCTCCCAGGCCCCAAACAGGGTGAGAGGATTGGCCCTTCCCTGTAATCACCTTGACCATGGTGGGAGAATGGGCCCAGGGAGACACAACCACCAGCAACTGTGCAGTTGGCTTCTGGGCGGCAGACAGGGTGGGAGGGTTGGCCATGCCCTGTACTCACTTTGTTTATGATGGGAGGGTGGGCCTGAGGATATGCAGACACCTGCCACCATGTGGGCAGTTTCCGGGCCCAGGCAAGATGGATGCGTTGGCCCTGCCTAGTAATCACATTGACTGCAGTGGGAGTGTGGGCTTGGGAAGACACAGCCACCTGCAAATGTGCAGGTGGCTCCCAGGCCCTGGCAGGGTGGGAGGGGGGCTGGCTCTGCCCAGTAATCATCTTGACCAAAGTGGGAAGTGGGTCCAGGGGGACACAGCTACTCACCACTGTGCAGGTGGCTCCTGAGCCCATGCAGGGTGGGTGGGTTGGCCCTTCCCCCTAATCATGTTGTCCGTCCACACAGAGAGGGTGAGCCTGGGGAGACACAGCCACCCACCATCATGTAGGTGGATACTGGGCCCACGCAGGGTGGATGGGCTGGCCCTGTCCCATAATTGGCCCTGCATTCATCTGGTCATTGGAAAGAGGATGGGCCCATCCAGGAACACATCCATTCACTACAGTGCTGGCAACAGTTATTTCCCACATGTTTCCAGGAGGAGGGGATGTTCATCCCAGAGAGGTCCACTGCAAGTTTGATGCCTCACCTCTACTAGGTCACATAGGATCTGTCCTGTCCTGTCCACTTGACAACATTTCCCCTGAATGCATTTTCCTGTGGGTACCTTCTTTGGTGGGCTGTAACTCAGACCCCCCCAAGTCAGAGCATGTAGGGGGGCATTCCAGGGTGGTCCACCACAAGTTTAATGCCTGTAGCCCTCACAGGTCCTGTTCTATATATTCCTGAACCCAAGCCTGTCATCTCTTTGGAAAGCACTTTCCTGGGGCACCTTTTTTGGGGTCCATAACTTGGACCCCCCAAGTTCAATCTGCATATAACTTTTAGGGATGTAAGGGAAATCTCAGGGAGGTCTGCCATGAGTTTGATGCCTCTAGCTCACACAGGGCCCATTCTCTACATTCCAAAACCCATGCCTGACATCTCCCCCCAAAACACTTTCTGGGATCACCTTATTTTGGGGTCTGTAATTTGGATCCCCCAAGTCCTATCTACACATAACATATAGGGCATCTAGGGGGGCATTGCAGAGAGATTCATTGTTAGTTTGATGCTTCTAGCTCACACTGGGCCCGTTCTATACACTCCAGGACCCATGTCTGACATCTCCCCAAAACACTTTCCTGGGGGCACGTTGTTTGGGGGTCTGTAACTCGGATCCCCCTGAAGTCCAATCTGCATATAACTTTGTATGCCCCCCCCCGTAGGTGGTTTTTTATTTACATTTACTAAAAACTACAACGAAATTAGGGAAGGAATCTACACACTATAGGAGAAAGAAAAGAAAACTCACTAAAAACCCAAGGGTTGGAAATCACATAAAGCTTGTAAAAATTTTGCTTTACAATAATAAAAAGCTTTCTTTAACATTGAGAGTAATCAATCATCATTATAGCTTGTAAAAACATCCCAACAAATCTGACTATATGAAGAGTAGTCCAGGAGAATCGCTATTTAACTTTGACACAAATTACAGAGAACAATGGCATCTCATTTAACCATTATTTTTCCCTCCATCATTAAAAGCAAATTAACAATAAGTCTCCCTCAGTAGATATTACACAATCTCATTTTCTCTTCCATTGCTGTTTTCCTCTTTCTTCTTCCCTGTGGAACCATCTTGCTGTATCAGGAAATGGCCATCTCAAAACAAAGTCCCTTCTCCTTTTTCAAGGAGTGTTCTGCTTAAATTCTTGCCTTCAGTCATAGTGGGTGTTCCAATTTGCTTTTCACTGCCCGACTTGAAGAGAGTCTCGTCACCTTATTGCCCAGCAGACTTAATCAGGATATAACCAAGGAGGCTACTCCTTCGCCTTAAGCCTCTTGCAAATGCCCATTTGACTCTCCTCTTCGATCCCGGAAGCCCCTATGATCATTGATTAGACACTTCTCCAATATTCACACAGTCCTTTTAAAAGCAACAGCTGAAATGTAGCACAGTTCTTTCATAGTACCTCGTTTATACCAACAGAGAACAAAGGCTTAAGACACAGTTTGCAAGTGTCTATGATTATTTCCGGTCAGATGGTTAACCAGCAGCTCTTCCACTTCCTGGAGAAAGCTTGGATAACGCCTGTTGCTCTTACTACATTGTCCATCGCCATTTTTAAGGATGTTTACTTTTACAAAGTTTGCCAAAGTCCTGAAAACTTGCTTCAACATCTAACTGCCTCCTGGAATCTCTCCGTATAGTCCATTGCCGCTTTTAACCCTCCCCCCCTTCTTCCAGCCCCGTAATGCTTATAAACAGTTCTTAGTGGAGGAGAGTCCCCTCTCCCCCCTCGATTTTCTCTGCTTATTTGCCGCTTGACCTCCACTCGCTTGATGGGGTGTGCGTAGCTTAGTCCTTGCCGGAACACAGCAGAGAGACTGTCGGAGCAAAGGGACGCCTCAATTTCCCAACAGCATGCCGGGAAAGAGGTGACCCTCAGTGCTCCATGACTGGAGACCCTTTGCAAAGGTCCCCAGGGAGCGCAGATATTCGCACCCCCTCTCTAACTGCTGGTTTGCGAGCCGCCTCCCTGGGAGATCCCAGGAGACATAGCTGCCATCAGCTCACCAAAACCCCACATATAACTTCTACGGCATGTAGGGGGTCATCCCTGGGAGGTCTGCTGAATGTTTTATGCCTCTAGCTCACACAGGGTCCATTCTATACACTCCAGAACCCACACCTGAAGTCTCCATGAAAAGCACTTTCCTGGGTGCACCTTCTGGTGAGGGGGGGATAACTCAGACTTTCAAGTCAAATCTTCACCAGACCTGGTGGGCAGGTAGAGGAGAGTCAGCTGGAGACACCCTGCAATTTTGGAGTCTTTAGGGTCCCAAGAGGCCATCCCACCACAGTCCAAACTTCCCAAACGTGTTCAGTATGGCAAATTGTCTGGGTTCAGGTTTGAGAATGTTTTTTTCCCATCCGTAGTAGAATCCCATCAATCAGCTGTTCATGAAAAGGTGAAGGATGCTCTGCCTTCTCTGGTAATAGTTGCTTAGCTTTCTAAGAGCTTCATGTCATTGTGCACAGTTCATATTTGGTTGGATCTAGGCATTAATGTTTTTCGGTATGCACCTTGTCAACTATAGAAAATGCTGACTGTCTCTGTCCTACTAAAGATTTATGGATTTTTTAATTTCTGTTGCCCACTTTCTGTGTGGATGTGACTTGAACATCTGCAGCATGATGGATGAGCTCCTTATGCTTCCTCAGGTACCCTGCTGGATTCTGATTTTTATCTGTCAGCCTGATAGAGTGCACAATTTTCAGATGTAGCTGGAACCACGTAAAGCTACATATACAAGTTTAGGACTTGGTTTTTATGGAACCATTGCTTACTGCAACCCACCCTGCATGGTGCTATGTCCTTCAATAGTGTCCCAAACTTCATTCTTTTCTTATGCTGTTCCGGCAAAAAAATAAAACACAGCCATGCCAGTCTGTTAGAAAACAAAGGCAAAACCAATTATAGTTTAATATAGTTTACTGGGATCATCTAAATGAACGTTAGGTTCTTCAAACTGTCCATCAGGCTGGACAACATTGCTGCTAGGTTTTGTAATTCCAAAGATATAGCCCAAAGGAATCAAGACTGCAAATGCACATGCTGCTGCTTTTGGCCAAAATGGCAAGCACAAATATCAGGAGGATCACATGTAGTGCATCCAAATGTGTGGTGAAATGTTAATGATTAAAAAGGGCTACTGTGCCTTGGTGCAAATCTGAGATCTTTTTTGGGTGCTGAGCATGGCTTAACTTAATTACATCCATAAAATATTCCCTGAAATCTACCTGAAGCCTGTTGCATTCTTCAGGTGTAGGGGATTGTCCATTGTGTCAAACATTTTTTTTTCTCTTCCCCCTTTTCTGTTTTGCTTAGCATCCAGTCTGATGAGTTCTGGAAAGTCAAATACTTACTCATTACAATGTGAGATTATAATCGGCCCTAATATAAAATATGATTCTACTGACATTTTTCTTGTTAAAACCTTTGCAAAACTTGAGATGGTAAGTTATTTAATGATGCTTCCATTCTAATACAAATGACCCCAAGACACAAACACACCATGACATCCATATACAGTCCCAAACCACTTAAGGGTTTACAGAGGACTCAGTGCCAACACTTTGAATTCTGCTCAAAAAACAATCTGGGAGCAATTTCAGATCTTTTGAAATTGGGGGGGGGATGGCATCACTCAACATGAAAGACATCTGAGGCCAGTTCTCCTTCCACCACCCCCTTTGCCTCACAAATAAGCATCAGAGTGTGAAATCTTCAAGTAAATAATGGGTAAAGCAGGAGTCACCAAGACTCACTCGACATCATCTGACTCCCACTCATTAAAAGCTCTTTTTCCAGTGAAAGATTAAAGGAGCACCTTGGCTGCAGCTGCTTCAAACAAGCATAAAATGGGAGCTAATAAAGATGACAATGAGATCTCTGACACTCTGGTGATGAAGCATGCTTTATCAGGTTCTCTAAATAATTTAAAATAAGAAACAGTTGCTAATATATTGACACTCTTACAGCCAACAGCCAATCAACTCGGCCCCGACGGCTTCCAACCTGAATATTATAAAGCCTTTGCAACGAGCTTAACTAAACCTTTGTTAACAGTATTTAATCAGATCATGGCAGAAGGTCAGCTGATGAAGCATGCTTTATCAGGTTCTCTAAATAATTTAAAATAAGAAACAGTTGCTAATATATCGACACTCTTACAGCCAACAGCCAATCAACTCGATGAAATTAAAAACTCCCTTGTGCAAGTAGAAAAAACTGCTGATTGTGCTATCGAGATAGACCTGACAGCACAAAATGACATACGAGACCTCCAAAAGAAAGAGGAGTATATGCTTGATTATATGATGGCCTTAGAAACCTCAATTAGATCTAACAATCTTAAATTTCATGGGATCAAGGAAAATTCTAAAAGCTTCACTCCACTTACTTTGCATGTGGCTAATTGGCTCACAGCCGAGTTAAGATTGAAGGAAGGGATCACATCTACAGTCGTTAAGGCCAATAGGCATGGGTCAGCCAAAAATCCCAACATCAAAGGCCCACAGGACATTGTGGAGACATTTATGGACTATCAATGTAAGAAGAAAATATTAGATGGAGACCAACAGAATACAAAAAGACTTCCGTTACATGAAACAGAGACACTAGTATAATTCACCTAAAGCATTAAGGATGCTTTTGTGGTGAGTAAAGAGCAAACAAGCCTCTAAATCAAGCCATGTAGTTTGTCTAAAAGGTAAAGGTAAAGGTTCCTTTGCTCGAAAGCCAGTCGAATCCAATTCTAGGGTTGCGGTGCTCATCTCTGTTTCAAAGCCGAAGATGTTTCAAAGCCGAAGATGTTTCCGTGGTCATGGGGCCGGCATGACTAAACACCAAGGCGCACGGAATGCTGTTACCTTCCCACCAAAGTGGTCCCTATTAATCTACTTGCAATTTCTTGCTTTTGAACTGCTAGGTTGGCAGGAGCTGGAACTAGAGACGGGAGCTCACTCCATCATGCGGCACCTGGGTCTCGAACTGCTGAACTACTGACCTTCCACAGCCTGCAGTTCAGCGTCTTACCCACTTGAGCCACCGCAGCTTTGTAGTTTGTCTACTATGTGACAAAAAACTCTATAATCAAATGAGAATCTTATTAATCAAATTTTCACTGATTATTATCATAATCTTTAAGCTTCTTCTAACCCCAGTAGTGAGACAATTAATGATTACCTAAATTCAAACAATTTCATTAAAAAACCTAATAAAGAACATAAACAACCCCTTGAACAACCTGTTACAATCCAGGAAACCCTGGGTGCAATTAAATCCCTAAAGAAAAATAAGGCTCCAAGTCCAGACTTCTATAAATTCTATAATTCTATCAGAATTCTATTAAAATCATCCTTCCCTTTTTGCAGGCCTACATAGTCCCTTCTGCTGGAAGCAATGCAGCACAATTGGATTTTATGACCACTGCTGGTGGTGTTGCAAAATTATAAATGACTTATGGCAACAAGTTTTAATACATATTCATAAAATGACTGGATTTGTTATACCACTAAAACCTGAAATATTTTTAAACAAACTTTTCCATTAATTTTTTAAAAGAATCGAAGTCCATACAACAACATATTTTTCAGATTAGTAAACAAGTACAACCTCTGTTGTGAATCAGGTTCAAGAATATACACATTTAACATGAGATTTGAATCAGTAAAGAACTTGTTATAAATGTGGAGAATATTTATAAGGTCTTCCATAGATGGTATTGGTCACCAGATAGGATAAGTAAATGGCAAGCGACAACCTCCACACTATGTTGGAAGTGTAAAAGGAATGTGGGAACATTCTTTCATATGTGGTGGCGTTGCACGAGAATGCAAAAATATTGGAAGACAATACAAAAGTTAATTTGGGATATTATGGATATAGAAATAGCACTTACCCAAAAAATGACATTATTAAATATGATACCGGAGAGTTATAGATATAATATTAAATACTTGTTAGTATATATTTTGACAGCCGCAAGGATAATGTTTGCCAGATATTGGAAACAAGACAAACTCCCCACCAAGGAAGAAATTGTTTATAAACTCTTAGAAGTGGCAGAGATGGATAAGCTTAGCTTGATATTACAAGGGAAAGATGAAAATGTATTCTTGGAAAGATGGAAAAGATTGTATATTTGGACTGTTAAAGAATGGAATGTATAGACTCAAAGCTGTAAGGAGAAATGTTTGTTAACTAAGTTGAAAATAATAAAAAACCGTTAAAAAATAAAAAAGAACTTGTTATAAATGTGCGTAATAATAATGAACACATGTAAAAATGTAAAAGATTGAATAACCTTGTATACAAGATTCATAAATTTATTAGCTTATCTATTACATACTAAATTTAAATGAACTAATGTGTCATATATTACAAATAAATAATTCATCACAATCTTAACCTCAATTGTCTCTAGTTGAGATAATTTCATGACAAAGTCATGACTCCATAATATTTCTGATTTTTAAACTTCTGGCCTGAACTTGAGATTTCAAAACTTAAGAAAGAACTAATCCCTATCCTATTAGTAGCTGCAAAAACAGCTATTGCCTCTAGAGAGATAAATCAGGACCTTCAATTTCACTGTGGCATACTAAAATCTGAAACAAACAATAGCATATGCTTTTGTTCAATACAGCTTGTGAAATTTTTTACATCATATACTTTTGCTTAATACAGCTTGTGAAAGATTCTGATGGGGTCCTGGTTTACTTTCAGCCTGTTTCTTTATCAAAGAATCCTCACAGAGACTACATAGATCGAAGACTTCTGTAATTATTTCTATGGCATACTCCTGAAAGTAAACCAGGACCCGATCAGAATCTTTCACAGGCTGTATTAAGCAAAAGTATATGTTTTAAAAAAAATTTACAAGCTGTATTGAACAACAGCATATGCTATTCTTTGTTGTTGCTGGTTATTGTAAGAAATAGATTATGTTGTACTTTGGAATACTTGTATTGATACAAATAACAAGGATCATATAAGTTACACTGAGCACCATTGTATTATTCATTAGTAACTTTAAAGAAGAGCCTGTGTATATTGGTTGCCATCTCATGGTATATATTGTGTTACATGGTCCATGACCATGTAATTTGGTGTGATACTAAAATCTTTATGTAGTAGAAAAGATCACAGATCGTTTTATCAATTCCGTAGTATTTTATTATTTTATTTATTTTTTGGATTTATATCCCGCCCTATCCAACAGCTCAGGGCGACAATCCAAATTTGTTGCTAAATGGTTTCCAATATTGGATTACTTGGCTAATCACAATATTGTACCAAAATGTCAAGTCTCACAGAAGCGTCGTCTTTTTTGATTTTACAAATCTCATTGTGAAACGGTTCTTTGATGGTTAATAATGATTATAAACTGTTCATCTACATCACCTGTGCTTCCTAATATCCTAGCCTAACATGTTATTTTAATATTTCATTTCTGTTATAATAGTCTAACAATATGTTTCTGCAATGTGTTTTTTATATTCATGTTTAAATCTCCCTATTTGGGTTTGATGGTTGTTGTAATCGTTCAGTTTATATTCATAGTTAATTACATAAATTCCAATAAAATGTTTATTTTTAAAAAATTGTGGAATGTTTTCTTCACTGCTAAACCTAAAGTTGCTGTGAATTTTCTAGTTGAATTTTCCAAGCCATCTTCAAAGGCACAATGCTTTACAGTAATTGATTGTGCAATCCTATGCAAAATTACTCCAGTCTGAGCCCATTGCAATGAAGGCCTTAGATTGGAGTAACTCTGCATAGGATTGCACTGACAATTACTGTAAATTAGCAAAGCATCACCAAACTTGCACAATGGATGCTACCAGCTGTTGAGCTGGATAGAAGAATTCCTCAAATCTGCACTGATTTCTTAAGTGGGAATGCAATCTCATCCATGCAGCCTGTATAACTGGATCTGTCTTATATGGATTGAGTTATAGTTGATAAGCACTCATCCTGCCCATTACTGACTCCAAGCACTTGTTAAGAATATTCACTGCTTCACCTGATTTTAATGTACAGGAGACACACAGCTGGTGTTCATAGTGCACTGGTGGCAATTCACTCTGAGGATCCAGATGATCTCACTCAGAAGTTTCATGTGGGTATTGAATATCATGGAGGGGAAAAATCTGATCCTTCAGGTTCCTCAAAGCATAAATGTCATGGAACAGAACAAGAGTCCCACAGTACTACCTTCTGGTAGGAATGGAACCATCATATTATGCCTCCAAATCCTAAACCTCACAGACAATTCCTATATCCAAACAGAACCTGATTGTTACCATCCAAATGTAATCTCTCAAGTAGGGATGGGCAAGAACCAGTTCATGAACTAAAGTTTGTGCCAGACTTTGGTTGGTTCATGGTTCACAATGTGAAGTTTGTGGCAGGTCAACTGGCATGAAGTTTCCATGAACTTTGAAGCTGTTCAAGGGGGTTTGTTTTGGTTTGTGCCAGTTTGTGAATGGATACATTTCCAGTCTCTGCTCATTCAGAATGTTTACCAAACTTCAAAGCAATTGGGGAGGGAGTTCTCCAGCCTTGTAAACATTCTGGTCAGTTTCAAATGAGTCGTGTCAGTTTCAAGAGATTTTTTTTTTCTTTTCCCTTTGCCAGCATTCCTGTGATCCCTTCCCCTTTTCTTGCACAGAGCTTGCAAAAATCGCCTCCTTGCTTGGATTGCTTGACAGTTCAGTACCAAAAGGTGGATGAGAGATAATTTTTTTTTAGAAAGTCTAAAAAAAAAACTTTCTTAAGCAACCTTTGGGTACTCAGCTGTACTGGCATGCAGGCTCCGAGTGTCAGGTGCCAGGGGTCAGGCAAGGCAGGGAATTCAGTCCAAGGTCAGGGATTCAGAAATCAGGCAAGATCAAATTGTTTGGTCCAAGGTCAGAGTTCCAGAAGTCAAGCAAGGCAGAGTTGTTCAGTCCAAGGTCAGGTTCCAAGAAGCAGGCAAGGCAGAGTCAGTGGCTTAGCATCTAACATACATTTGTGTCCATGCCTAACAGCCTGTCTTGGCTGATATTATAGCCCTAGGTGGCAGGGGGCACCCTCCTCCATTGTGGAGTCTGATGGAGCATTGGCGGCAAGCAGCAACGGCGGACGGCGACGGCAGAATGACGAGCGGTGGAGGCACAACACCAGCGGTGGATCGGATGTCGGTGGAGCCAGAAGACGCAAGGACGTGGAGGCACAGGCGCGGCGAAGCCAAAATGGATAGAGCCGGAGCCGTGCTGATGTGAACCGCACGCCAGATGGGTCCACCGAATACAGCCGAAAACAGCCTGTCTTGGCTGATATTATAGCCACCCATCTAAGGATCAGGCCTGCAGGTAGCTGCTCAGAAGCGATCTTGAAACTACTCATCATTGTTATCAGCAAGCAGCTGGCATCGAGCCAGGAGACATGCACTTTGCCATCTTGTCTGTAGCTCTGTTCTCAGCCTTCATCTATGGCACTCTAAGAGTGTAGGTGATACTGGTGGGCTGGGAATGGCCAACTGAGGTTCACCTGCTAAAAAAGGGCTAGACAGTGTCAGTGGCTCTGCCCTAGCTATTGGCTGTGAATTTGATGCTGTGAATCCTGATAAGCTTGCAGATCAGTTTCCTGCTGGACACCTTCTGTTGACTCAAGGTTGATTACAGAGGGCTCCTCTTGTCCCAAGAAGTCCTCTTCTCCTGAGGATTCCTGAGGAGTCCTCACTATCACTGACCCCTGGCTGACTCATGATATCAACTTTGTTATTTATTAAGGTTGGTTTTTTTTTCTTTTGGTTTGGATTTATTGTGACCATCTGCTTTGAGAGCAGTCCTTCTAAGCTTGCAATATCAGTGGCACTGAGTTCTGCTGTACATTCTACACATTGTAACTGCAGGGATTCTCTGGTTTGACATTAGTCCTCCTTTTTCTTGCATTGCCACATTGGCACTGGTTCTGCTGGGTCCTAGTACATTGCACTGGTTTAGCTGGGCTTAAAACCCCTCCCTCCACTTCGAGTGTGATTCTGTGCTTCACATCAGTCCTATTGAGCTGACATTGCCACAATGGTACTGGGTTCTGCTGGGCACTAGTACCTTGCACTGGTTCTGCTGGGCTTGAAAAAATGCCCCCCCTTCAGGTTCTATTGTAGAGATTCTCGAGGACTTTGATTCTGTTCTGCTGGACTTCTATTGCCCTTGCTTTAGTACATTGTATTGGTTCTGCTGGGGATTGAATGAAAGGAATTAAAGGATTGCCCATTGGAAATAATGGGAGAGACTTGAAGACCCATTAGAGCTAATGGGAACCAGAAATTTCAATTGACTTGCTGTGTCTGTCATTTCACTCTGGGGCTGTCATTCCAGCCCCCAAACACTTCCGCTACTCTCAGGGGCTGTCATTCTACTCTGGAGGCCGTCATTCTAGCTCCATAACACTTCTGCTACTCCCATGGGGTGTCATTCCACTCTGTGACCTGTCATTCCAGTATCCATAGACTTCTCTGATAATCAGGGAGCCCATTCCACTCTGAGAGCTTTCATTCTAGTTCCAGGACACTTCTTTTACTCCCAGGGGCTGCCATTCCACTTTAGATGCTGTTATTATAGTCCCAGAGCATGAATTCTATTCCAGGGGACCATCATTCCACCCTGGGACCTGTTATTTCAGTCACAGAGCAGTTTATCTGGACCAAGAGACATTAATTCAAAATCCACTCTACATTTTCATTGTGACTACATTTCAGTGGAGTCCATGGAAGTCAATTGGCATTCCTAACTCCCATTATCTCCAATGGCTCCCATTATCTTTAATGGGCCTTCAAGTCCCTCTTCTTGTGGGCAATCCTGTCATTCCTTTTAGTACCTCCCTCCACACACACTGCTTGGAGTGTGATTCTATGCTTCACATCAGTCCTGTTGAGCTGGCATTGCCACAATGGCACTGGGTTTTGCTGGGCAGTTGTACATTGCATTGGTTCTGCTAGCCTTGGAAAAATGCCCCCCTTCAGGTTCTGCTGCAGAAATTTTGGGGTTTAACCTTAGCCCTGTTACATTTACACTGCCACATTAGCACTGGTTCTGCTGGGCACATTGAATTGGTTCTGCTGGGCTTGCAAAAATGCCCCCCCCCACACACACACCATCAGTTTCTACTGCAGAAATTGTCGGGAACTTTGATTCTGTTCTGCTGGGCTTCTATTGCCCTTGCTTCTTCTTTTTTTGCTTTTCCCCCCTCCTCCACTGGAAACAATGGAGAATGGGGGAACCTTCTTGGGGGGGCATAACTCAAACCCCATAAATCCAATCGTTCCCAAACTTGGAGGGCAGGTAGAGGAGAGTCAGCTGGAGAATTTGGTGTCTCTGCCTTTTACACAGTCTGAACCTCCCAAACCTGCATCAGTCATTTCCCCAGAAAGCACTTTCCTGGAGGCACCTTCATTGGGAGGGGGGCATAACTTAGACCCCATAAATTCAATCCTCACCAAACTCAAGGACAAGTAGAGGACAGGTAGGGGAGAGTTATCCAAAGATCCCCTGTGGTTTTGGTGTCTCTGGCATGCTGAGAGGGGGGTCTACCACAGTGTGATCTCAAAAATCGAACCATTTCATTTAACTGTTAAAAGTTCATGACAGTTCATGGTTTGAGAACTGGGGACACCACAAACCACAAACCACAATTTCCCAGTTTGTGTTCATTCTTACTCTCAAGTGCAGGCACAACCTCTATAAATATAACAACTTGGATCCTAACCTCCATGGATGCTCACAGTCAACAGTTATGTTCAGAGATGAAGAGGAAAGTGGGGTTTGCTGATTTCTCATCTCACTTCAGCCTTCCACATTGACTCCCATGATGCTTTTGAGAAAACAGTGATCCCCAGAGGCACAATTTTTTTTGGGGGGGGGGGAACACTGTAGCATGAGAAGGATAGTGGGAAACTTGCCATTTATGTAGTGCAGCTCTGTTTTTGCTGCATTGGACCCAAGCCAAAAAAGGAGAAAATTCCAGGGAGAAAGTAACCCTGTGGACACTCTCAGTCACAGATCAACAAGGAAATGTTATTTCCTTTGAAGAATAATATAATACATACTCTGGGGACCAGCATGACAGGCCAGTTAAGTCCCCAGAATATGAGAGTTTGGCTCTAGAACAGGGGTGGCTAAACTTGCTTAATGTAAGAGCCACATGAAATAAACATCAGATGTTGTAGAGCTGCAAGACATGAACAGATATTACACACACATTTTTATTGAAAATATGCAAATTTGTTTTTATTAACTTTAAATGAGACTGCCAAAAATAAAAACAAAGAGGGCAATGATAATGATATTTATTTGTCCTATTTATTTATTTATTTAATTTGTATCCTGCCCTCCCTGCCAAGGTAGGCTCAGGGCAGCTTACATAAGATACGTTAAAACAGCTAAAACACAGAATTTAAATAAAACCACCACAATATAGACTAAAACTTATAATAAAGTGCTAGTACATTCATATTTTTTGTTTGC
The DNA here is from genome assembly GCF_001447785.1 of Gekko japonicus. Taxonomy (NCBI): domain Eukaryota; kingdom Metazoa; phylum Chordata; class Lepidosauria; order Squamata; family Gekkonidae; genus Gekko; species Gekko japonicus. Next base: position 146,259 of record NW_015165904.1, read on the forward strand.
TAATGATATTTATTTGTCTAAGAGAGAGAGAAAGAGAGAGAGAGGTGGAAAGAAAGAATGAAAGAAGTGGAAAGAGAGAGAAAAAAACAAAGAAAGCAAATAGATAGGGGAGGGAGGAAGGGGGAAGAGAATGAGGAAGAAAGGGAGAAAGAGAGACAAAGAGAAAGAAAGGTTCGAAAGCAAAATAACATCGAAGAGCGAGTAGATAAATGGGTACCTGCCCTAGGTGGAAGGGGTCGCCCCCCTCCATTGTGGGATCTGATGGAGCATCGGCGGCGAGCAGCAACGGCGGATGGCGACGGCAGAATGACGAGTGGTGGAGGCACAACACCAGCAGTGGATCGGACGTCGGTGGAGCCAGAAGTCGCAAGGACGTGGAGGCACAGGTGCGGCGAAGCCAAAATGGATTGAGCCAGAGCCGTGCTGATGCGAACCGCGCGCCAGATGGGTCCGCCGAATACAGCCAACGCCGAAGACCACCAGATGGAGAAGAAGAGGAGCCAAACCGAAAAGCCGAGCCGACAATAAGCCGAACCGGAAAAAGAACAGCAAGTCCCTCCACTGGGTGCCGGTAGGGCAGTCCCCACCCCTGAATATGTGTGGCCATAGATAGGGATAAAGAGTAACTGTGAGCCGCTCAGAGACCCCTTGGGGTTCGAGCGGGATACAAGCTGAAAGCATAAATAAATAAATACAGCCATGTGGTAAAGGTAAAGGTTCCTTTGCTCGAAAGCCAGTCGAATCTGACTCTAGGGTTGCGGTGCTCATCTCCGTTTCAAAGCCGAAGAGCCAGCGCTGTCCGAAGACGTTTCCGCGGTCATGTGGCCGGCATGACTAAACACCAAGGCGCACGGAACGCTGTTACCTTCCCACCGAAGTGGTCCCTATTTATCTACTTGCAATTTCTTGCTTTCGAACTGCTAGGTTGGCAGGAGCTGGAGCTAGAGACAGGAGCTCACCCTGTCTTGCGGCACCCGGGTCTTGAACCGCTGAACTACTGACCTTCCACAGCCTGCAGTTCAGCGTCTTAACCACTTGAGCCACCGCAGCTCACGTCAAGCTTACCTTGATTCATAGATCCTACATTCCAGGTTCCTATGCAGTATTGTTCTTTGCAACATTGGACTTTCCTTTCACCATCAGACACATCCACAACTGAGCGTCCTTTCGGCTTTGGCCCAGCCGCTTCACTCTTTCTGGGGTTACTTGTTGGGGAAGGGAAGACCAATTGAGGAGGCATGCCTCCCCTTTGCTTCCCCAGCTGCCCTGCCAGGAGCCACACAATATATGTGAAAGAGACATGTGGCTCCCGAGCTGCAGTTTGGCCACCCTTGCTCTAGAACAACTTTGGCTCTAGAACAAAAATGACAAGAGTCTTTCAGATTTCAGTGTTGCCTCATAAATATTTCAAAAAGGAAAGGGAAGAGTAACATGAGAGTAAAAAAATTATTTTCTGTTAAAAATCATGAAGATTTCAATTTCAGTACTAAGAATATGCAAAGGTTTTTCATGCCACACATGCAGCATACTTTGTCCTCTATGAAGTCTTCATTACTAAGAAAATTAAATACGGTCTTGAGGCCATAACCCTGAACAAATGCCAATTCAAGAATACTACACAACAATATTCAACAACAGAGAATCTGGCTGTGTACAAATAATTCCCTAGGGGCTAGTTGCATTAATCTTCCTATACTAACTGCAGTGCTGGAAAATGATAGAATATCCTGGTGTGAAAAACATTTATGGTTGATTAGCCATTTTAAATTGATTTTGAATGACTCTGGAATTGGTGGAATTTAAACAAATAATGCTGCAAAAAATCAGAACAAGTTCCATTTTTATTTAGTGGTTAGTGGTTTGGAACAATTGCATATCAGTTGAAAAAGAATGTATAGACCAAAAAAGGCATCTGTCTTCCCCAAGAGATAAGGTAAGCCAGAGTTGGAAAATAAGAAATGCATACTGATAGGAGATTTACCTTAATTTTGTGACTAATCTGTACTCAGTAAATATTTGTATTTCAATGTCCTAAATAGATGTGTTAGGATGAAGTAAAGAGAAGGATTTCCACTTGCAGAACACAACCTTCTTTCCTCTCACCCCTTACCCCAGCCAAAAGTGTCTCCTCAGCTGTAGGGGGAGGGGGAGGCAAGAAAGCCACACTCTACAGGTGGAAATCCTTATATCCATGAAAATGTTCTTGTGGATTCAGCCATATATTTAGCATAGCTACTTGAGTACATCTGCAAGATTTTTGTGTGGCTGTTAACTTCCATATGTAAGTTTTCCATGGTGTTAAATATACATAATTTTGATTATCTTTTCATCTGCTTCAGTATTCACATCTTTAAAACATAAATACAAGAATTTAACTTTATAAGAACATATCAAATAATTTGTTTCAGAAATATTCTTCAACATACTCTGCAGTGAATTGGTTTGGAGAAGTGAAAGAAAAATAAGTAACAGAAAGCCTGTTGGTCTGAGAATTTGTGGTATGTGGCAGCAGAGAGGAGAGGATGGTTTTGGCCTACTAGCCTGGACCATGGAATGGGCAGAAGGGATGGGGAACTGAAAGCACGAGATGCCGAGAAACTGGCACTCGTATAACAATTTTGTGTAGCAATTTTAAAGCTCAGAAATTGTGATTCCTTTGCTACTGAGGCACTAACTGGGGAAAAGATGTCTAGCTTTACATTTCCTGAAAGAAGCAGGCTTGGACAGAACTGTATTCTGGAGCAACATGTTTGAACTGAACTTATAACTAAAAACCACAAATGTACTTCTTGAAGAATTTCTGTGAGGTATTATATTATGGGCTAAATCCAGAGAACTGTGCATGGTGTGGTACTTGCAGGATATTTCGACATTTCCCCTTTCAGCTGCTGTCCCAGCACCACCGAGCCCATTCCCAGGGGTCATTTCGTAGAAAAAGAGCTAGGGAAACTCATTAGCATAACTCATTAGCATATGCCACACCCCCTGACATCAGGGGCCCGGCGGTGGACCTGCAAGGCTTCCTCTTGTCTGAACAGAAGCATTGAGTTCCATGCTGCATTACAGACAGTCTGATTCACTGGTGAGGCGGGGAGAACTGGAGTCAGAAGAGCTGGATTGATATCCTCACTGGTTTTGTCATGTAAAAACTGCTGTGCCTCAGTATCCCTTCTGCAACATATAAATTAAAACATTTTCATTGTTGTCATGAAGCTGAATATAAAACATGTTTTCTGGCCTCCTATTCTATTCCAACTGATGGTGCATATGTTAGACCAAGAGTTTTGAAAAGACTGGCAAATCCAAAACACTCAGTAAAGTAGCAACTTATTGTTACACCAGTAAAATTGGACCAACAGTACATGCTAAGTATTTTGCACAAAAAGCAGCAACTGTTATTAAGGCAAAGGCATTAGCACTTTTTGTCAACCAATGATGAAAGCTCGGCACTTGGCAACTAATTACATAACCTCATTCTCATTACAGAAGAAGGCAATATGTTGTTGATTAGATGTGTGTCTAATACTTGGTTTCAAAGGTTGGCAATCAGAATGTAATGGAGACAAAGTAGCAGATACCTAGAATAAAGTTAAGAAGCCACTGAGTTATGCTGTGACAATCAATTGTCTATACAGTTTGTTATTCTGGCATAACAGGTAGGGGAAAGACACCTAAATCTCTCTGCAGGAATCAAAATTAATCACATCACTGTACGAAGAAGTTAGAAATTCAGCCTTTTAATTGTAAGCTCAGCTACCTGCTGATCCATCCACTTAGATTTGCATTTGGAGGTGAACTTGCAACAGCAGTAGCCACTGAGATATAATCATGGTGCTATTGTTGAGAGCAGGTGGCATTGAGTGATATTTTTTTTAAATACACTTTTAAGTGCTAAACTAAAAGTGAGAGGGCCTGCCAGATGAACTACTGGTTACAATAACGTACATGCAGAGATACTGAATTTGTGCTGAGAAATATAAAACACAGATTTCATCTATTGTATAAAGGAAGAGAGGAGAACAGATTTATGCAAAAATTTATAACTAGAAATACCTTTGTCCCTGAGAAAATCTTCCCCAACAGTGTCAGGGCCAATGGAATCAGACCAGTTGTATATGCATATGCAAGTCAAGAGCAGTGAACACACCAAAAGATAAGAGAAGCCAATGTTGGATGAGGCCAATGGCCCATCTAGTCCAACACTATGTCACACAGTGGTCAAAAATACCAGGTACCATAAGGAGGCCTATCAGTACAGCCAGGACTCTAGAAGCCCTCCCACTGTTGCCCCCCCAAACACCAAGAATACAGTGCATCATTTGCCACAAACTGAGAGTTCTTATCTATACCTTGTGGCTAATAGCCATATATTTATCCAATTCCCTCTTGAAGCTATCCATGCTTGTAGCCGCCACCACCTCCTGTGGCAGTGAATTCCACTCTTTAGGTGAAGAAGTACTTCCTTTTATCTGTTCTAACCCAACTGCTCAGCAATTTCATTGAGTGCCCACGAGTTCTTTTATTGAGATAGAGATAGAATTCAACAAGATCTGAACATACTGGAAAACTGGGCGGATGTGAACAAGATGCAATTTAAGTGTCGAGTTCTACATCTGGGTAACAAAAATGAGGAATATGCATACTGGATGGGTGATACACTTTTGAGGAGCAGTGTGTATGAACAAAATCTTGGGGTTAGGGTGGACTGAAGGTTAAATATGAGCCACCAGTGTGATGCAGCAACAAAAAAGGCTAATGTGATCTTGGGGTGTATCAACAGAGGAATAACATCCCAATCACAAGATCTCATAGTCCTGTTGTATACTGCATTGGTCAGACTGCACCTGGAGTATTGTGTGCAGTTCTGGAGGCCTCACTTCAAAAAGAATATAGACATAATAGAGCAGGTGTAGAGGAGAGCAACGAGGATTATTGGAGGCCTGGAGACCAAGCCCAATGAGGAAAGGCTGAGGGATTTGGGAATCAGCTGCCTAGAGAGGTGGTGAGCTCCCCCTCACCTCCCCAGGCAGCGTCTGGACAAACACTAGTCAGGGATGCTCTAGGCTGATCCTGCATTGAGTAGGGGGTTGGACTAGATGACCTGTATGGCCCCTTTCATGAATTTATGAGTCAGTACCAGTCCAGACCCCAATGTCCTGGCTGGTGCATTTGCAGTAACAATGAACACATGTGTTGCACATCACAGTGACCATGCATTTTCACTGTATGGGAAAGATCTCCATTTACTATACTAAAAAGGCACCTATATTGAGCTTTTGTAATATACTAATTTACCTAAATGCCTGTCAGTTTAAATTAATTCATCAATCATTTAATTGACTAAAAATTAAATGATAGATCCACTAAAAGTATCTTTTCGTGTGTAAGGAGGGCCAGCAAATGAATGGAGTCAGCACTCAGCAGTAGGGAAATCCAATGAGGAGGAAGGAGGGGGAAGAAAGTGAGGAAGGCCCGGGTTGCCCTCATGGTTTTCAGTTGGGGGATGTGACTAGATAAGCAAAAAAATCAGCCAGCTCCAAAGAGGTGAGTCACGGGTGTCAGGCTGCTGGCAGTAAAATGAAAGAGACAAATAACGTTGAATCCCATAAAAGCAAAGACAAGTTCTAAAGTTATCACTTTGAACTTGCCTGCTATATAACCTCATTATGTCTTTCTTAAGAAAGAAATTATGAAAGTCTTTTGGAAGCACTTAACTTCCCTTATTTTAAAATATAGCACAAAAAGTACTGTGTGACTGCACAAAAGTTGTAGTTCAACTTCACACCTGAGAGGTAAAGTTGATAAAAAGTGAGGCATTCTTTGTTACAGAAGTCATTTCATTCTCTCCTGAAACACAAAGGAATTCCTTTTGAAATGCCTCTATGTGCACTTGCTCAAATAACTCCTGCTGTAGTTGCTAGAGATGTCACAATTACTAGATCTTAAAAAATGGCTTTACTTCAATTTTTCTAAGTTCTGATAAAAATTACTTTGCTCTCAGTAAGAGGGGTCTTGTGGCAAGGAATGTGGGTTTTTTATAGAAGTTAAAAGCCACTCTCTTTTTTCACTCATCACATTGATATTGTGTCTCTTTATGCAATAGAAGATAGGTGTGGTTTAATGAGAATCTGTGTTCCAGGAAGCTTACTATATGAGAGTCATGACTGAACCTGTAGAATTCTTTATCTAGTTCCTATGGTACCTGATTCTAAGGTTGCCTATTATCATCTCAGCAGTAAGGAACAAGGAGAAGATGCTGCCAGGACTTACCCTGACACTGCTTTGTGGTCTCTGGGGTTGGGGAAGGGAGCAGCGTGACCATCCAGTCAGGGCCGGCTCACTCACTAGGCAAACTAGGCGATCACCTAAAGTGGGCTGGCCCTTAGGGGCGCCAAACTGCACCCGGCCCCGTAGTCTGGGAGTTTCTTGAATATTTGTGTTTTTCATTCTTCCTAAAATGCATTTATTTTTGCAAATTGGTGGGCGCACAGGGAGGGGGGTGCCAGAAGGGATCCCTGCCTAGGGTGCAAAATAACCTGGGGCCGGCCTTGCATCCAGTGCCCCCTTTGTTGGGTGAGCTACAAAGTCTGACGCGGGGGTTGGGACCAGCACCAGCAGATGGCCCTGGCATGTGGGACATGTGTCCAGGGCTGGGCCATGGGTGAACTGATGGGCTTTGCCTGCCCACCCACCCCCTATTAAAGCAATGCTCAGCTGGGTCTCAGCCCTGTTCCATGTGGCCTTGGTTACCTCCGACTCTTGTGGCAGTTGGAGCATTGGCTAAGGATCCTTTGGCTAAGGAAGTGGTGCCCGCGTGCCTGTGTGCCTGCAGTTCTGGGGACAACCTTAAGGGGTCTGGGGTGGAGCCAATTTATCAGCATGCCCAGTTCAGGGGCTGTCAGCAGGGCTCTCACCACTGAGTGGCAGGGGAACCAAGTAGCAGCCAGCATCCAAGTTGCTCCTGCAGGTGGCTTTGCCATGCGTTGGAAGAACCCCACCAGGTGGGCTAGGGGTGTGGGGTTTAATTAGGTGGCATGATACAGGGTCCGTCCCCATGCAGCACCAATGTTACTGCAGTGCAATCAGTAAAAGCTGTGGCCTGTTTTCCCAAATCACTGTGGTCCGGGTGTTTATTGCTTCATTTGCACATCCTCCCCCTCTGTGCCCCTAGGTCCACAAGACATATCTGGCATAGGCGTAATCTTCGTGGGGGCGGCGGGGCTTCAGCCCCCGCCGAAATTTTCAGGAAGGTACTCAGCCTCCCCCGGGAGCCACCCTTGCTCCTAGCAAAGCAATGCCTCTGGCCCAGCCCCAGCCCCCCCCGGGAAATTGGAAAGTCTACACCCTAAATATCTGGGACTGCTTTGTGGGCTCCAGGACCAGGGGAGGGAGCAGCATGGCCATCCAATGCACCCAGTGCACCCATCATCTAGCAGGCTACATGGTCTGGCCTCAGGGCATGGTCTGCCGGCAGCAGTCGGCCCCAGTGTATGGGAGGCACATCCTGGGCTGTGCCATGGGTGGGCTTTACCTACCCAGCCACTCCCTATTAAGGCAGGGGTCCACTCAGCCCTGTTCCACGCAGCCTTTTCCCCTCCAACCCTCCCTGCGCTTCAATTGTAATAGGGTCAGGTTTTATGTTTTCTAATTGTCACAGCTTTGGCCAGTTGGAGCACTGGGATGGATCCTTTGGGTGGTGTCTGTATGCCAACATCCTGCAGTTCTGGGGACACCCTTAAGGGGTCTGGGGTGGAGCAAATTTGTTGGATGCCCAACTTGGGGGCTGTTGGCAGGGCTCTCACCACCACATGGCAGGGGAACCATGTAGTGACCAGCACCCATCTAGCTCCCATAGACAGCTTTGCCACTTCTTAGATGCACCCCAGCAGATGGTCGCCTGTTTCAGGATCCATCCACATTCAGTGCCAATGCTTTTGTGGTTTAGTCAATAAAACCCAAATCACTGGGGCCCAGGTGTTTTTTTGCCTCATCTGGACATCCTCCCCCTCTGTGCAAAGCAAGTCTTCATTAGATCTCCACTAACTTTTAAATGAATTTCACTTTTTTCTCCTAAAATGGCTGTTTTGAAAGGTTCACCAGAAAAGCTACATCCCACTCTTTTTCATATTTTTGTGCTTGTTGTACCCATTGTTTCCCCAGTCTGCTACTGGCTGGAGGAGGAACTACATCCCCATTGTTCACCCACCGTCTGGCAAGATTTCACCCTTATCCTACTTCAGTATGTTATTCTTAAGAGCAGAATATGGATGGGATGGACATTCAGATGAGTGGTCTGCTCCAGGTCATCTGGGCCGGAGCCAGACCAGCCGCCCAACAACAGATATAGCTGGGTGTCATCAGTGTAGTGATGACACCCCAGCCCGTGCCTCCGGGCAATCTGGGCAAGGGGGTGCATGTAGATGTTAACATTGGGGATAGCACCGCCCCTTATGGCACCCCACACACCAGCAGGTGCCTCTGGGACATCTGCTTCCCTAGCGCCACCCTCTGTCCCCAACCCTGGAGAAAAGAGATGAGCCATTGCAAGGCAAGCCCTTGGATTCCAGTGTCGACAAGACGGTGGATCAGTAACTGGTGGTCAATGGTGTCAAATGCCATGACAGATCCAACAATACCAGTACCGCCGTGCTGCCTCAATCCAGATACCTTCGGAGGTCGTCTGTGAGAGCGACCAGTGCTGTTTCCGTCCCATGACCCAGCCGGAAGCCAGATTGGCACCGGAAGCCAGCATGGAAGTCTCATCCATGAAGCTCTGTAATTGAATCTCTGCCGCTCTCTCCAATACTTTGCTCAAATAGGGCAAATTGGAAACCGGCTGATAGTTGGCCAATTCAGCTGGATCCAGTGATATTTTTTTTTCAGGAGAGGGCAAACCATTGCTTCCTTGAGTGCCCCCGGGAACAGCCTGTTAACATTCTAATGTTCAGTTAAGTCTGGCTGTAGATCAGGTGCATCTAAGTGACAGGAGCTGAGGCAAGGTTCAAAGCAAACACAGGTTTTGCACTAACAAGGTTGCCCAGGGGTATGTTTATATACAAGGGCTGAATAACATGATGACTCTCTGTGAAAATGAATAAAGCAACAATATGTGAAAATGAATAAAGCAACAATGTGTAGCAGTAAATAAATGTTGTGTGCAACTGGAAAGTTTACTGTAACTAACAAATTGTAACAAAGTGTAACAGATAACCAGGGGTCGTTTCATAGAAAAAGAGCTAGGGGGACTCATTAGCATAACTCATTAGCATATGCCATACCCCCTGACATCACCGGAAGTGTGTCATAAGGCCACACCCCCTGACATCACCGGAAGTGTCCAAATCCAAACAAAACAGACCTCCCAGTAATCACACACACAGCCAAGGAAACAAGACAAAACTGGGGCCAATATAGAACCAATAATACACTCTGAACCATGAGTAGTATGCTAGAATCAATTGCTTTATACTAGATAGTTACTATAAAGTATACAAAATTTCCCCAAATATTTACAACAATAAGAAAACAATAGAATATCAGTGGCTGCCAACAGCCCCAAAATAACAGTGGAATTCCTAAACAGTTACTGTTGGCAGTCAAAAAAGTAGAAGGCTTAATGAGCTGAAAGCTACTGGAGCTTGACGAAGCAGCCGGCTTACACTTGGTTTCGTCTAGTGACTTCCTCATAAGCAGCTTAACTGTTGTTGTATATAAGTTTTCTTAATATGTGTATTTTCTTGGTTTTTAAGATACTCCTCTAGAGTTGCTACCTTTAATATAGGGACTAGCCCTTATTTCCTTGGACCATATCTCCTATGGGACCTGTCCTTGATAGACTAAGCTTCTTAGCCAAAGGTCTCTTTTTTGACTGCCAACGCTCCCTAGGTTTTGACTGCCAACAGTAACTGTTTAGGAATTCCACTGTTATTTTGGGGCTGTTGGCAGCCACTGATATTCTATTGTTTTCTTATTGTTGTAAATATTTGGGGAAATTTTGTATACTTTATAGTAACTATCTAGTATAAAGCAATTGTATCTAGCATACTACTCATGGTTCAGAGTGTATTACTGGTTCTATATTGGCCCCAGTTTTGTCTTGTTTCCTTGGCTGTGTGATTACTGGGAGGTCTGTTTTGTTTGGATTTGGC